>NW_006400082.1:1526411-1538499 GCF_000299155.1 Elephantulus edwardii | reverse complement strand
GACCAAGGAGGATAGAAGGAGAATTGATGCCTTTGAGCTGTGGTGCTGGAGAAGAGTATTGAGGGTACCACGGATTGCTAGGAAAACAAACAGATTCATCCTGGAGACAATTAAACTGGGCTGCTCCTTGGAGGCAAGGATTCTGAGGCTCTGTCGAACGTACTTTGGACATGTTTTAAGGAGGGACCGGTCCTTGGAGAGGGACATAATGCTTGGTAGGGTGGAGGGACAGCGCAGGAGGGGAAGGCCCTCTATGAGGTGCATTGATTCAGTGACTGGGGGTAATTGGGATGGGTGTGTCAGAGACAGTGCGATTGGCACAGGATAGAGCAGAGTTTAGGCTGTTGTATATAGGGTCGCTATGAGTGGCAAGCGACTTGATGGCACATAACAACAACAACAACAAAGGTAGAAATGCACAACCAGGAGAGGGCAAAATTGATGAATGGACCTTTTAAAAATCAAGTCTCTGTATATATCAACAACTTTTCCCAATAAAGGGAAAAGAAAACCTACAGAGTGAGAAAACATACTTGGCAATAACATCTTAGACAAAGGTTTCAAAAGAAATGTTTACAGAATTGGATAGGGCCTCCAGAATAAAAGACTGATAATCCAATGGACAAAACACATGAAAAGACTTTTCACAAAAGAAGACATTTGGATGGCCGACAGACACATGAAGGAATATTCAAAACTACTGGCAATCAGAGAAATGCAAATCAAAACAACAATGGGATACCATCTACCACAATGCACTAACAAAATTTAACTGGATAGCAAGCAATAAATGTTGGAAAGGATGTGAAGAGATTGGAACTCTCATGCTCTGCTGGTGGAATTGTAGAAGGTGCAATTATTCTGGAAGACAATTAATTGTTTCTCAAAAAACTAAACATAGAAATCCTATATAACTCAGCTATTGCCCTGACAGGAATATACGCCAAGGAAAGTAAGACTGAGATATGAACAAAGATTTGTACAGTTATGTTCATAGTACCAGTATTCACAATAGCAAGAATATGGAAACAGCCTAAATGTCCATCAGCAAACAAATGGACTGAGAAACAATGGTATATTTGCACATGGAATACTGTGCAGCACTAAGGAAAAATGATTTTGTAAAATACTATAACTTCAGAGAGTCTAGTGAGCATTATCCTGAGTAAACTAACTCAGTCTTCTAAGGACAAATATTGCATGAGATGACTTTGTAAAAAATAGAAGGATAACTAGCAAGATGCGTATAAATGTACAGAATGGGACAGAGAAATGAAGAAGAAGGTGGGGGAAAGGGAAGAATGGAAGTCACTAGGATAGCAGAGTGTGGTTTGGGATGTGTGTGTGAAGAAATAGGGAAAGGAAAGATTGGGAACTTGAAAAGAGGATAATAATAGGAATAGAACAATAGTAATTATACAAAACACACTGTATATGAATGATGGTAGGAAATACAATGCATATGAATGAGACATGATGTAAATGAATCATTGTATGCAAACCAATAATTTTTAAAAAAGGAAAGTCAAAACAACAGCTCTTTTAAGGAACTCTGGTAGTGAGTAGGTAAAGAGTTGCTCTGCTAATCCAAAGGTAGCAGTTTGTACCCACCAATTATTCTGCAGGGATGTGGAGGTGTGACAGGGTGGGGGCGGGTTAAGAGATGAGCATTTGCCTCCTGTGTGATTTACAGCCTCAGAAATCCTGCTAGAGGGTCAGCTATTATTGGTTCTAACTTGATGGCACATAGTAGTATCTTTTGCTGCTAACAAGAGGACTTAAAGCACTTCTGAAGATCACAAATCGATATAGTCTTCAGTATTGATTACCTCTCAGTACAAAGAAAACAAAATCCTCATAAATGAACCAGTAAGCAGCATGTGATAATTGAGAGAAGACTGAAGTTGTTAATCATTTCCTTTTACTTGGAACCACGATTAACACTCATGGAAGCTACAGTGAAGAAATCAAAGGAATCAAAAGCAGGACTGTTGCCAAGGGCCTCATTAGAGTCCTAATGAGCAAGGAAGCACGTCAGTTTGAGTACTGATTGTGCCTGACCATACTATTTCCAAGTGACTCATAGGCATGTGAAAGTTGGACAATGGCTAGGAAATACCAAATAAAAATGGATGTGTTTGAATTGTGATGTTCCAGAATAATATGGAATATACCATGGCTTCTCAAATAAAAACAACAACAACAAAAGAAAAACAAACCTCAAATTAATCTTGTCTTGGAAAAAGTAAAGGCAGAATGCTTCTTAGTGACAAAGATGATGAGACTTTGTCTCATGTACTTTGAACCTGTTATCAAAAGGAGTCAGTCCCTGGCAGAAGACGTTATGCTTGGGAAAGAGGAGGGTCAACAATAAAAAAGGAAGACACTCAAAGAGACAAATTGGCACAGAGCTTGCAACGCGGGGCCTAAGCACAGCTGGGACTGTGTAGGACACGAAAAAGTAGAAAATAAGCTTTGGTTCACATTTCATCACTTCACAAGATGAAATGCTTTAAATTGTGAATAAAGCTATATTTAATCCCTTTAAAACAATGTGTCCCTGAACCATTATCATGGATTTCACTGAGATTTATTAATTTTGCACCAAAAATGAGAGAGGGAATTTTTTGAGTTCTAAACATCAAAATTCTTTCCCTTCACTTGGAATGAAGAGGGATGTGGAAACAGTAATGACTAAGATCCCCAGAAGTAGATGTGCGCATGATGAAGAAGAAGGAATACTGTTCATTTGTTCTTGATCTGGTGAACAACTTTCAGTCAGAATGATTTTTTAAATTTCCTGCATAATCATTTAGTGACTCATGTTGTAGATTAATAATTCTCTTTTGTCTTTTACTGTTTCTCCTTACTTCTCATGAGCCCCTATGAACCATGCCAAGAGTGACTTTCACTGGAACATTCACCCATCCACCCTTACTGAAGTGGCTCGTAGATTCCCCTTCAGTGGGTTTTCAGAGGCTATAAACCATGAAGAGAAGACTGCTCATCTTCTTAGCTTGGAGCAGCTGGTGGATTCAAACAACTTGCCTTTGGGATGGCAGCTCAACTTCTTATCTACTAGGCCACCTTCACTTTTAACACTGAGAATTTATTTCATCTTCAATGGTAGGCAGAACCTGCAGGAAAACATACTTCTCAGATGTGCCTGAGAAAAATATGACCAACCATAAAATAACTGCCTGAGAAGGCTATGGCATCTTAGCCTGAAGGTTTCTTGAGAATGCCAATTCCATCCAAGGATAATAGTGCTTTTACCCATTGGCTATTCATTTTATAGTTAAAACTGTTACATGCATTACAATCAATGTTTCTACAGCATTTTAAGAATTTACATTTTTTTCTTTACTAATTCCTTGGTATAAATTATATTTTCCATTGTCAGACTTGATGAAATGCTTTCGAGTTCCTCAGTTTCCCTTGTTAATCAATCAAAGAAAGCCAATCAAAACCAATATAAAACTGTGTGGTGGGCCTGGAAGAGGCAGTCTGACCTCCAGAAACTTACAAAGGGGAAGAATCACTTCCCATCAATATTCCTGAGCTGATTTGTATTCAGTAAGAAATATCCACTCAAACTCCAAAACTTCTAACAAGCCTAACACAAACAGTCCCTTCCACAGCACTCTTCTCTTCTCAAGTGTTGTTACGTGACATACAGTTGGATCCTCTGATAGGTTTTCAGAAGATGTAAATCTCACAGCTGTACATTTCCTATCTTTCTCTTGCAGAGCAGATGGTGAACTTGAACGTCTTGCTTTTGAGTTGGTAGTGCAGCCAGGTCATAAGAGCTCCTACTTCTCTACTTGTCATGTGCTGTTGAGTCTGAACCAACTTATAGCTGACCCTCCAGTAGGTTTTCAGAGGGAGTAAATCACACAGGAGGAGATTGCTCATTTTTCTCTTGAAGAAACTGGTGGATTTGAACCATATGCTTTTGAGATTACAGCACAGCTTCTTACCATGAGGCCACCTCCAAACAAGGTTCAGTGATTGGCTGTCCTGGTCACACAGAACTCACAGACAATATTCTGACTGTGGTTTTGGTTTTTTGAGTGTTTTTGTTTTTGTTTTTTTAAGGAAGTATAGGTTCCAATTCAGGTGTGAGAATACTCTGGATATAGTCAAGGCAATCTCTTCTCAGGTATGCTTCAAGGCAGACCTTTCTGTGACCTCGGCCTTTTCCCGGCATATGAAAGCGTTAAAAAACTCCTTTAGCTCTACCAGTTAGGTGCCATCCCCATTCTACTAGGACGTCTAGGTTTGAAGGACTGCTTTGTGGGCTCATGATACATCAGCAGACCTAGTTCCCTTGGCAAGTATGCAGAGGCACTGGTTTTGCCAGGAATCTCTTGGCTTTCTTACACCCACAGTTCTGTCTCTCAGCAGTCTCTGGTTCTCCATCACCTCTGCTTCATCGATGCTGCTACCATTGCTGCAGCCACTTCTGCTTCTGTCTCTTAGTCTCACTCTGCCTTTTTCATGACATAGATCTTCTCTCTGGATTGAGTAGTGATTTCAGGTCCAAAGGACACAGTGCACTCTCTGATTCTTCATTCGTGATGTTATTGATATCTCTACTTCCTGTCTCTGAGTCTTCTCTGTTTAAGACTGATGGAATGGGAAAGTTCATACATTAGCATTTGACACATTTTATTTTCATGTTCTTGTTATGTTTATTTGCATAGACCCACTCTTTTGGGTTGTTAAAAGAGGCTATTCCTTGGAAAGATGGAGGGTTGGTAAAAGAGAAGAAGACCTCCACTGGGATGGACTGACCCAGTGACCACAACAATGGGCTCAAATATACAAAATATGATGTGGTAGGCACAGGATTGGGAAAGTCAGCTCTCAGGGACCTCTCAAGAGTACTGAAGAGCCATGACATCAGGCTGGAGACTTAAGGTGCTCCTGATCCTGGCTATAGTCTTTGTAATTACATGCTATGCATCAGAGAATTGGACAGTGACTAGGAATGATAGAGAATTGATGCCTTTGAGCTTCGGTGCTGGAGAAAAGTGTTGAATATACCATGGACTGCTAGGAGAACAAACAAGTTTGTCCTGGAGAGGGTGAAGCCGGGCTGCTCCTTGAAGTCAAGGATTCTGAAGCTTCATCTGACATACTTTGGGCATGTTGCAAGGAGGGTCTGGTCCTTGGAGAGGGACATCATGTTTGGGAGAGTGGAGGGCCGTCAAAGGAGAGGAAGATCCTTGATGAGATGGATTGATTCTGTGATTGGAGTGGTGGGAGTGAGTGTATCAGAGACGGTGAGGTTGGCACAGAATAGAGTAGGGTTTGGGGTCTTGTACATAGGGTCACTGTGAGTTGCAAGCGACTCGACGGCACATAACTACAGATTTGATGTTTGTAGGGTCACTATGAGTGGTGCTCAACTCAATGGCATATAATAACAACAATAACAACAACTAAAAATATGACATCTTATTTACAATATTAGAAAGATATCAGATCCCTTTGGTGGGCTACACATTCCTCATATTTTTATAGTCCTATACTATCAGGTTAAAGTTTCAATCTGTTGTTCATAGACTACCTATGAGTTGGCCCATTGCAATAACAACTCGGTATGTGTTGAAAGTAACAAAGACAGTAGTTAGAAAAGCACCATCAAATAAGTCAATGCAGCACAACCAACTTTATCCCAAACAAGTAAAATCATGTCACCTGCATCAAGTCACCTGCAACTCATAATGACCATATGTACAATAGTCTGAACCTTGCCCTCTCCTGAGCCAGTCTCACTAATTCCTACACTCCTACTCCCATTACTCCAGTTTCTGCGTCAATCCATCTCATCTGGAGTCTTCCTTTCCTGTGCTATGCCTCCACCCTTCCCAGCATTATGTCCTTTTTCAAGCACTGGTCCCTCCTGGACACATGCCCAAATTATATTAGATAGAGCTTCAAAATTATTGCCTCCATAAAGCAGCTTGTTTTCACCCTTTCCAAGACAGACCTGTTTGTTCTCTTGGTGATCTATGGTATGCTCAATACTCTTTTCAATAGCTACAACTCAAAGGCATTGATTCTTCTTCCTCTGTCATCCTTAGTCATTGTTAAGAATTCTGGTGCATAGCAAGTAATTGCAGAGACCATGGCCCTGAATCAGGTGCACCTTAGTCTCTAGCCTGAAATAGTTGCTCTTTAGCACTTGAGAGGTCCCTGAAAACAGATTTCTTAATACAATTTGTCTTTTGATTTCCTTACTGCTGGTGCCAAGAGTGTTGATTGTGGAGCTGAGCCAGCTGTAATTGTTAACAACCTCAGTCTCTTCTCCATCCATCATGGTGCTGCCAATTGACCCAGTGGTGAGAATCTTAATTTTCTTCACATTGAACTTCAATCCATTGCAGACTACAGTCCTTGATCCTCTGCAGCAAATGCTTCAGGCCCTTCTCAGTTTCAGCAAATAAGGTTGTGTCACCTGCATAATGCAAGTGGTTGATGAGTCTTCCTCCAAGCTTGATGCCACATTCCTCTTTATAAAGTCTAGCCTCCCGAATTATCAGTTCCACATACATATTGAAAAGGTGTAGAGACAGGCTTTTGAATTGATTTAATTTGATTCCAATTTACACTATCCTTTACAACACAGCCTAAGTGTCCCAAAAGTTTCAAAAGCTGGGATTTAAACAGACATAGCCTTGGAAGCTTCCTTCTATAGAGCAGTTTAGCTTTGTACCCCAACCTTTCAGTGAGCAGCACTGCTTACTACTCAATTCCTGCACCACCAAGTTTCCTTGCAGGCAAGCAGGCTCCTTTCACATCACAGTCACCACACATATATTTTTTGGTAGTTGAAATCTAATATATTTAGTTGGTTATACTTCTTTTGAGGAGCTCTGGTGGCCTTAGTGGCAAGAAGCTGCACTGCAATCCCAAAGGCACACAGTTTGAAGCTACCAGCTGCTGCATGGGAGAAGGATGGGCAATCTTCTCCCATATGAAAACCCACTGGAAGGTCATGTATGGGTCAGTTCTGACTCTGGTACATAACAACAACAACAACACAACAATATATACTTCTTTTACTAAGTTTGTGAAAATGTTGTTAAGTGCTATTGCCTTAACTATGACACAGCAATCCTATAAGTAATAAATGTAAACTTTGTCCTATCTTGAGCCTATGCCTAATCTCATCATTGCTTATACTTGAACCCATTGATATGTAATCCTGTCAATCCATCTTACTGAGGGTTATACTCTCATTCACTGATTTTCTACCTTTCTAAACATGGTGTCTTTCTCTAGGGACAGACCTCTCCTAACATGCTCAATTTATTTATATAAGATGAAGTTTCGGCATCCTTGTCTCCACAGAGCATTTTGGTTTCACTTTTTCCAAGACTTATTTCTTTGTTCTTTTGTCAGTCCATGGAATATAGTAAGCATTCTCCTCCAATACTAGAACCCAAAGACATCAATTATTCTTCTGTCAAACTTACTCATTGCCTGAATTTCAGATGCATAACAAGTAATGCCATGTATCAGATGCTCGAATCAGGAATACCTCTATCTTCAAACCGATGCTGTTACTCTTTAGTACTTTAGAGAAGTCTTTGACAGCCGGTTTCCCCAATGCAGCATATCTTTTTATTTCTTGACTGCTGATACCAAGGGTATGGTTTTGGATTGTGGTTCCAAACAAGATGAATTAATTTACAACTTCAACCTTTTCTCCATTTACTGCCTATTGGTCCAGTAGTGAGAAATTTTGTTGTCTTGATGTTGAGATGTAATCCATTTTGAAGGCATTTTTTTGGCTTTTGCAGCAAGTGTTTCAAGTCCTCTTAACTTTTAGTAAGCAAGGTTGTATCATCAGCATAACACAGGTTGTTGATGATTCTTTGTTTGATCTTGATGTGACATTCTTTTTCCTATAATCCAGCTTCTCTAAGGATTAGCTCGGCATATAGATTGAATAGGAATGGGGTAAAGATACAGCTCAGAAATATACCTTTCTTGATTTTAAGTCATGCAGTATTCCCTTGTTCTGTATGAGCATAATTAAGTGTTCTGGGAGTCTCATTCTTGTAAAAAGTTTAAAATCTAATAAACATACTAGCAGATACCTCACAAAGATACTCCTCTTTAATTTGTTTGTTGCCTTTGAATTGACTCCCACAAACGAAGACTTAGATTCTTTATTACAAAATGCTGCCCCACCCTGTGCATCTCTTTTCCTGTTGCTATGTTTGTGTCCTTGTTGTGGGCTCCTTAAATTAGAGACCTGAATTAAAAGGTTTTTAGACAAATTTTATTTAATTATCTTCCTTTGGTACACTGATATTTTATTACTTAGTCAGAACCGCTCTTTTATTAACATGAGGGAAAAAATGGGAACAGTACGTCCTCACAATATTTTCCAAGCAGTTAAGGATGCACTTTTGGACCAATTATATTATCATTGCTGTAAGCAGGATTTGTTGTTGTTGTTAAGTACCATCGGGTTAATTTTTAAATTATAACAATCCCATGTAGAATCGCCCTATAGAGTTTTCTAGGTTGTGATCTTTACAGAAAGAACCCTGATGGGTGATTAAGTGCTAAATGGTTAAAGGTCAGCTGTTCAAACCCACCCGGCATTCTGGCAGAAAGATGTAACGGTTTGATTTCATAAAGATAGTAAAAGAGATAAAAAAACAGTGGAATGCTTAGCAGAACAGATTGGCACCAAGCAACAAATAATTTGCATTGTACATAGAGAGGGAGGAGATATTTGCTTCTTTTTACTTAAAAATTTTACCGGACTCCTTGTGGTTATTATCCTTTGTGGATACCCTAGTGAATTGGCTTCATCATACTATTTATACCGCCTTTGATCAATAGTTCAGTTGGTTTTGGTGAAAATGGTGTTGATTGTCATAGCCATCATTTTTAATTGTTTATTCCTGTCAGATTGTCTTTCCTTTCACCCATTCCAGGACAGTGTTCTTTACTAAAATAAAAATAAAATAATTTTAATGGCACATGCATGAACTTTGTGGAATGTACTCTTTTTCACCTAGAGATAACTTGCTTTGACACTTTAAAAAAATGTCTGTACAAAATTGTCATTTCTACATGGAGTGAAATATCTTTTTTTTTCTCTTTCACATTGAGTTTCTTATGATCATTTCTCTTAAATGATGCCTTATAAACAAATGCTGTCCATATTAGGAATGTAGCTGGGATTATTTTGATGATGTGACTGGTAGACTACAGAGCGATAGCTGAATGAAGAGGTGGTTACTATTGTTTTGATGGATGAAAGCAATAGTTCCACAGTATTCTTCAGAGAGTACAGTTAAAGGGCTAGATAAAAAAAAAATAATAATTGAATCCTTTTCAACGACAAGAGATTAATAGCTGTGGACATTTTAGAGCTCATTCTGGGAACCTTTTTCTGAATAATTTAGCACACCTCCCCCTATTCTAATTAGCGTGTCTTCTGCAGGGTCTATTTAGTACTTTGATGGACAGCACATCCTTACGGTACCTTTAATTTACACTGTTGGAATGCATGACAGACTTGCCCATTACATGGAGTTGAAGTGAACAGAATCTTCTGTAAGTAGCATTGAATTGACTTCTTAAACCTCTTCCTATTATGTGCTGGGACCAATGACTCACCATAGCAGACTATGCCAGCAAGAATGGAAATGGTGCTTACAAATTGTAAGAAGTAGATCATTGCTGCTGACCAGCCTCAAAGAAAATGTCTCTACGTCCTATGAAAGTACATTAACCTGAGGGCTACTCCCAATGACCTGACAGTTATAGACTAAAACCCAGTTACGTCCTCCTACAATGTTGTTGTTCACTGTCGTTGAGTCAATTCTGACTCCTAACACTCCTAAGTACAAAAGAATATAATTCTGCCTGACCCTTCATCATGTTACTGCCGTGTTTCAGTTCATTGTTTCAGCCTTTCAGTGTATCAATCCATTTTCTTGAATATAATATCCATCTTCCTGTTTTTCACTGACGATCTAAGAAACATATCCTGATAACATGTTCAAATTTGCCTTCAAGAAAAATTAAAAAAAACTACCAAATAAATGTACCTTAAAAGTATTCTAAATTAAAATTCAACATGCCACAATACGGATTAAATGAGAACTTTTGAAAGAAAGATGAAGTTGCAAATGTATGTGATGTTACATCCTCAAGGTTTCAAAATCAGAGAAAAGTCTATCCAATCTTCTCACAGTAACCCAGAAGCCAAGTGTAATAGTTCCATTACTGGACTGCAGTTCCTAGGAAGTGCAAAGAGTTCACATACTCAGCTGCTGACCCTAAACTTGGAGATTTAAGGCCACCCAGAGGTGCTTTGCAAGAAAGGCCTGATGAGCTTCTTCTGAAAATTCAGCTATTGAAAAACAAAAACAAAAACACCAAAAACTATGGAGCACAATTTTACTCTGAAACACATGAAGTAATTTTGACTTGCTGGCAATTGCTTATCTTTACATTGAGTGATAAACTGATAGTGTGGTTAATAATTGGAACCCTTATTCACTGTTGGGAGAGTAAAATGGTGCAAGCACTATGGAAGACAGTCTGGTGCTTTCTAAAACACTTGGAAATAGAGATACCATTTGATCCAGCAATTCCACTATCAAGAATATACCCTAAAGAAACTGTAACTTCCATCCAAACAGATATATGCACACCCATGTCTATTATGGTTTTGCTCACAATAACAAAGAGTTGGTAACAACCCAAGTGCCCATCAACAAATGAATGGATAGAGAAGCTGTGGTATATTCACACAATGGAATATTATGCTGCATTGAAAAACAAGGAACTGATGCAATATTATTCAAAATGGGTGACCCTAGAGGACATTATGTTGAGTGAAATATTTCAGTCACAAAAGGACAAATACTGCATAGTGCCCCTGTTGTAAAACGGAACAGACAGGTGGGTTGGGGGAAACTTAAAAAAAGAGGGCAAAAATAATATACATTGCAATGAAACAGATAAGGGAGAGAACTGTTTAAAAGGAATATAGGATTAGGGGTTGTTGTTTTTTTTCATAACAAGATTACAGAAAAAGAAATGCATAGTAAAGTGGACTGTGGACTTGGGGGCGATTGTATAACACTGAAAGATTTTTTTTTCTTTTCTAAGAGAAAAACAAACTGGGGGGGGAAGGGTGGGCGAGGGAGAAAGTGTGCAACAATAAATGAATGGAGAAAAAAGTTAAATGGAAAGAATATACTGTAAAACATATATGTTAAGTATTTGATAATGACATATCAGATAAGGGACTCATATCCAGAAATTATAAAATACTAGAGTACTACAACAAGAGAAAGGTAAATAATCCAATAGAAAAATGGGCACAGGATATGAATAGACACTTCACTGAAGAAGACATTTAGATGGCTAACAAGCACATGAAGAAATGCTCAAAATCCCTAGCCCTAAAAGAGATGCAAATTAAAACAACTATGAGTTATCATCTCACCCCAGACAGAATAGCAAAATTTAACAGAAAAGCAAGCAACAAATGCTGGCGAGGTTGTGGAGAAACTGGGACCCTTATTCATTGTTGGTGGGAGTGTAAAATGGTGCAACCACTGTGGAAGGCAGTATGGTGCTTTCTCAAAAAGTTGCAAATAGAGAAACCATTTGACCCAACAATTCCACTAGTGGGAATATGCTCCAAAGAGACCATAACTGAAATCCAAGCAGATATATGCACACCCATGTTTATTGTAGCTTTTTTCACAGTAGCAAGGAGTTGGAAACAACCTAAGCACCCATCAACAAATGAATGGATAGAGAAGCTATGGTAGAGTCACACAATGGAATACTATGCTGCATTGAAAAACAAGGAACTCATTCAATATTATTAAAAATGAGTGACCCTGGAGGACATTATGTTGAGTGAAGTATCTCAGTCACAAAAGGACAAATACTGCATAGTGCCACTGTTGTAAAACAGGACTGACCTTGGGGTTGGGGAGAGGCTGAGAAAAATGGCTTCAATAATGTATACTGCATTGAAACTGATGAGTTAGAATACTGTTTAAAAGTGATATGTGATTAGGTATTT
>NW_006400082.1:1518600-1526311 GCF_000299155.1 Elephantulus edwardii | reverse complement strand
GGTGGAGTGGACCTGGGGGGAGGGATTGTAAAACAATGCAAGAATTTTTTTTTACTTTTCCAAGAGGGTAGTGTACTGGGGGGAGGGTTGGGAGGGGAGAAAAGTGCAACAATGAATGAATGGAAATCCAAAGTCTCTGTAAATTTTTACTGAAATTAATAGTAACTTTAGATTAAAAAATATATATGTTGCATTAAAAATCATTAATAAAAAATCTCTAAAAAAATTCCTTCTGAAACTGATGACTCAGAATTCTAGGTATGTATGTATTTATTCCTTTATCTTCATTGATCACACATAATTATCTATTCTAACAAGGCTACAGGGCCTTTCAAAGAATAAAAACCAGGAAGTCAAAGAAAAGAAGTATTTTCTTAATATTTAGGATGCATTTTAATCACATGGTAAAACTTGAGATGGTGGCAGAAGCAGAAAACAATGACCAAAGATATTCACATTAAGTATCTTTACCTCCATTCCACCTTAATCCCCAGCATTTTGAGCAAAGTCCCAATTCCAGAAAGCCTCGGAAGTGAATCTAATCCTGGGCTGACATAGAAATAATGAAGTGGAGGTAAAATGCAGAAATAACTGGGGATAGCTATATGATCTATGATACTTTAGAAAGGCTGAAATACAAACTCTCATGAGACCATGAAGAAATTTCCAATTAGACAATGTTGATTGATGGTGTTTTAGAAGGTTTTAAAAAAACCTTCCAGGGTTTTCTAAAATCATATTTCCTAATTTGAGGGCTGGAAACTAGCTAGCTCTTCCAATATTACAGGATATAAATGACTAAGGGCATCATCATATTTTTAATAACAAAGATCTGTATCAGTTGTTTACAAAGTTGAACACAAAGAAAGCTGATTTGATAATGAGATTTTATTATGGATCATTAACTGAATGTGCAAAAGCTTCTGACGCAATGCCTGCTTTCATTACGTGGGAATGAAATGCATTTTAAAAATTCAAAATATTACCTGTATTTCAGGCATAAAGTGAAGTGGCAAACCAGTTTGAAATTCCATGAGCAATGAGCCCTGGAATGAGACTACGCTTTTAAAACAGACTGATTAGAAGAACAAAATGTTACAGTATAATGTAACCCTGGTAATTTTTCATTGGAACTTTCCACCCACTACTTTTGAAAGGAAAAAAGTACTCTTGAGTCCTGTACTACCCATTATACGTTTACTCTTCCCTTAATAGTAGCTGGCATATTAGCTCTTGAGTAGGATGTTCTGGGATTTCTCACTATGCCTTCATTATGCTTTTTTATTCTATGAAGTGACATTCCCAGTTATGAAGTGGAAAATGCAGGTATTGTAACTCGCCATCTTTTCTCACAAGTAACAAAACTGGAAAGGTATGAACTATTTTTTTGTGTGTGTCTAAGAAGGCATTTTAAAGATTAACCAGAATAATTCAATGCTCTGTTTCTCTAGAATACTTAAAAGAGATTATGTTTGAACTTCTGATTAATATAAAGGAATAATTTATATTAATGAGATAAAGGTTGATATTGTCTTGGTTGTGAACGTCATTGAATTTCAAATATGGACATTACAGTAAAGTCATAAAGAAACTAGAGAATATATATAATGGACTAGAGAAAATATATAATGGTCTTTTGAGGACACTGTCTTTTTTATTTAAATAACTTTTTTATACTGGTTTATTTACAAAGTCTGTATACATTGTTTTCCACACTGGCTCTTCCCCATTTCCTTTACCCACCCCTTCCTTCACCTATTGAACTGTGTAACCCTGCGATTAACTACCCCATACCCACCCCACCCATCCTCACCTTTCTGCTCCCTCCTTTCCCACATAGATCCTCATTCACATTCTAAAATAACGGTTTTATACAGTATTTGTCTTTATGGGACCGAGTTAGTTCATTTAGCATAATGCTCTCTCCAGTCCCTCCCAAGCTAGGTAGTGATCTATACAGTCATTACTCCTGTATAATATTCCATCATGTGAATGTACCATGGTTTCTCAAGCCATTCAATTGTGGTTGGACACTTGGGCTTTTCCATGTTCTTGTGACTGTGAACTTTAGTGCACAAGTCTCCATTTGTGCCTCAGTTCTCATTTCCTTGGGGTATATTCCAAGCAGTGGAATATCTGGGTCATATGGAAATCCCATGTTCAGCTTTTTTAGAAAATATAAAACTGTCGTCCACAGTGGTTGCACCATTTTCCAACCCCATCAACAGTGTATAAGTGTACCTTTTTCTCCACATCCTCTCCAACATGTCTTACTTGCTGTTCTGTTAAACTTTGCCACTGTTACTGCAGTAAGATGGTATCTCACTGTGGTTTTGATTTGCATCTCTCTTATTGCCAGTGATTTTGAGCATTTCTTCATACGTCAGTTTGCCATCTGGATAACTTCCTCTGTGAAAAGTCTTTCCACGTCTTTTACCCATTTTGTAATTGTGTCATCAGACTTTTTCTTGTGGAAGCCCTGTAGGGTTCTGTAAATTTTGATATGAGAACCTTAGTCTGAAATGCTTTTGCCAAGTATTTTCTCCCAGTCAGTATGTTTTCTTTTCATTATGCTAGAAAAAGTATTTGATGCACTTTCAGAAGTGCACTTAATCTTTAGAAAGTCCCATTCATCAGCTTTATCCTCTCCAAATTGTGTATTTCTGGCTATACTTGGTAGTTTCTTTATACTAGAGACTAGACCATCTAAGTTAGATCCCAGTTTGTCTCTGATGAACTTTATGGTTTTGGGCTTTACTACCAGGTCTCTGATCCATTACCATGAGTTGATTTTTGTATGTGGTGTGAGATATGGATCCTGTTTCAACTTTCTGCAGGTAGCAGTCCAGTTTTTCCAGCACTATTTGTTGAAGAGATTGTCATTTCTCCATTTAATAGGTTTTATTTCCTTGCTGAATATCAGTTGACCATAGATGTTGTTGTTGTTATGTACCTTCGAGTCGCTTGCCACTCATAGCAACCCTATGTACAACAGCCCTAATCTCTGCTCTGCTCAGTGCCAATTGCACTGTCTCCGATACACACATCCCGATTACCCCCAGTCACTGAATCAATCCACCTCATAGAGGGCCTTCCCCTCCTGCGCTGTCCCTCCACCCTTCCAAGCATGATGTCCCTCTCCAAAGACCAGTCCCTCCTTACAACATGTCCAAAGTATGTTAGATGGAACCTCAGAATCCTTGCCTCCAGGGAGCCACCCAGTTTAATTGTCTCCAGGATGAATCTGTTTGTTTTCCTAGCAGACTATGGTACCCTCAATACTCTTCTCCAGCACCACAGCTCAAAGGCATCAATTCTCCTTCTATCCTTCTTGGTCATTGTCCAACTCTCTGATGCATAACAATTGATAGCAAAGAGCATAGCCTGTATCAGATACACCTTAGTCTCCAGAGAGACATCATTGCTCTTCAGTACTTTGGAGAGGTCCCTAACAGCAGACTTTCCCATGGTAATACATCTTTTAATTTCCTGGTTACTATAGGGCTGAGAGTGTTGACTGTGGAGTCAAACAAACTAAAGCTGTGAACAATCTCAATCTCTTCACCATCCATCCTGACGCTGCCAATTGGTCCAGTGGTGAGAATCTTTGTCTTCTTGACATTGAGCCTCAACCCATACTGAAGGCTGCAGTCCTTGACCCTCTGCAGCAAGTGCTTCAGGTCCTCCTCAGTTTCAGCAAGGAGAGTTGTGTCATCTGCATATTGAAGATTGTTGATGAATCTTCCACCAATCCTGACACCACACTTCTTCTCATAGAGCCCAGTCTCCCAGATAATCTGTTCTGCATACAGGTTGAAAAGATGTGGAAATAGGACACATCCCTGGCACACACCTTTTCCAATTTTGAACCATGCCGTATTTCCTTGCTCTATTCTGATGACTGCCTCTTGGTCCAAGTATAGATTTCTCATTAGCATGATCAAGTGTTGTGGGATTCTCCTTATTCTCAGAGTCAGCCAGTTTGTTAAGATCCACACATAATCAATGAAACACAGATATATATTCCTCTGGTATTCCCTGCTTTCAGCTAAGATCCATTTAACATTAGCTACAATATCCCTAGTACCATGACCCCTTCTAAGCCCAGCCTGGACTTCTGGCAGTTCTCAGCTGATGTGCTGTTCCAGCCATTTTTGGATAATCTTCAGTAGAATCTTGCTTGCATGTGAAATCAACGATATTGTTCTATAGTTTCCATGCTCTGTTGGGTCACCCTTCTTTTAGATATAGATCTCTACCAGTCTTTAATTTACAAATAATTATGATTATTCAATCCAATACTTGTTAAAATCTTGTGTAAAGCATTAATAAAACATATTTGATTCATTATACTAGATTAAGTACATGTATTGTTCTCAATGATTATAACTATGCAAAGGCATTTGCCTATCTAAATTATAAGAAGTTTTGGCTGACATTGAGAAGAATGGAAATCCCAGAGCACTTAATTATGCACATGTGAAACTTATGCTTAAACCAGGAGTCATTTATAAGAACAGAGGAAGAAAACACTACATGGTTTAAAATGAAAAAGGGAGTGCATCAGGATAGTATTCTCTCTCCATGCCTATTCAATCTGCATGCTGAGCATATTATTCAAGAAGCTGGGCTCCATGAAGAGAAATGTGGCATCATATGGATCAGAGGGAGACTCATCAATAACCTGAATTATGCAAATAACACAACTTTGCTTGCTGAAAGTAAGAAGCACTTGTTGTAGAAGATCAAAGAATATAGCCTTCAATAGAGAAGGCATCTCAATGTCAAGAAAACAAAGATTTTTACCACTGGACCAATCATGTTAGATGGAGAAAAGACTGAAATATTCAACAACTTCACCTTACTTGTATCCATAATTAACACCCTTGGTACCAGGAGTTAGGAAATCAAGAGACATATAGCATTGGGAAAGTTTGGAGTTAGACAATTCTCCAAATTATTGAGGAGTAATGATGTCCTTTGAAGACTATGATGTATCTGATTCAGGCCATGGTTTTTTCAATCACTTGCTTTGCATCTGAGAGGTGGACAATGAATAAAAATGACTGAAAAAAAGTTGATGCCTTTGAGCTGTGGTGTTGGAGGTGAGCGTTAAACATCTCATGGACTGTCGAAAGAACAAACAAATATGTCTGGGAGAAGGTGCAACCAGATTGCTCCTTGGAGGCAAAGATGACGATACTTGATCTTATATACTTCAGGCATGTTGCTATGAGTGGCTATTCCTTGAAAAGGAACATAATGCTCAGAAATGTAGAAGGTCATTGAAGGAGACAAAAACCCTAGACCAAGTGAATTGACACAGTGACTAGTGCAATGGGTTCTAATGTGTCAGAAAGTGTGAGGATGGCATAAGATAAAACAGAAGTCAGACCTGTTGTTCACAGGGTCACTATAGGCTGCACTCAAGACACCTAACAACAACAACAAATTATTTTAAAATTCACAACATATGTTGTTATTTTTAAATGCACACATTGAAAACCACAGTAGCTATTGATGACATAAAAGCAAATTCTCCACCATCTCAATAAGTATTATCATTATCAAGTGCTATGGGGTCAACTACTACTCATCATAACTGTACCAACAATAACAGATCTGGACCTTGGCCTATCTTGCACCATCCTCATGATTTCTTTTATGCTCAAGCCCATTTTTGTAGTTACCATGTGAAATGGAACCATTTCATTGAGGTCACACTGACTTTTAGCTTTTCTAAGCATTAAATAAGTAGACATGTGCAACACATGAACACACAGGCACAAATTCTTTTATACCATAGGTAGAGATGAGATATTTACGTTTCATCCAATCTGCATATTCTACAAACTCACTAGGTCCATGGAAGGCTTGCTGGGTGGAAGTTGTTGGTGAGGTGAAAGCAGTTATATGAGTATGAATGGAATATTTATTTCTCCTTAAGAAGATAAAATGGATAGAGAGAAGTAGAAACTAGAGACAGATGCTGAGGACAAGGTATAAAATATGTGATAATGCTTCACATTTTTGTTCGTATGGATTTAACAGAGTCAGAGACATGAAAAAAATTTCTTTTCTCCAAAATGGGAAAAGGCCTGTCATATCCTTGGCTAGACTAGAACGTAATGCAGAGTCTTTCTGGCAGAGAGAAGGTCTCAGTCAGATGCTGCCAATATGGAGTTGTTGAGTAATTGCATGCTATGGAGCCTGTCCAGGATGATTACAATAGAAAACATTATGGCTAGGATTGGCAATGCCATTCTTATTTTGGGATCTATTAGTTATTCCTTTATACAACACAATTCACCACAGACATTTCAACTCCTTCTTAATTATTGCTTGGTAAAATGTTTCCTACAATAAAAATGGTTTCATGTTTTAAAATGGCTTAGTGGCATGCAAGTTGAATAGAAAAAAAAAATTAGTGATAGTGATTAGGATTTAAGATATCCTGGTGACAGTTAATGTATATTTAATAGATTTTATTTACTGTGCATACTAGGTTACAGTGTATCTTGAACTTATCAGTAGATTTCAAGATATATGCATGTAAGTGTATAGTGCCTAAGATTTATTTGTGCAAGTAAATTGCCCACTGGGGCAACATATTATACAAAAGTCCAAATCTCAAAAGAATGTTCTCATGTTCTCTTTAAGATACAGTGCTTTATTATATTAATAGATCAACTCATAGGTCAAGTCAACCCATTAATGTTGTAACATAAATCTGAAAAATTGGCTGATTTATTGGGGTTATAAAGAAAAGTGCACAAATGATTAAGCAGAAAATTTTTACTTTGAGATATGAGTGATTGGTTTGAACATAACTTTTGAAACACTAAAGCATCTTAAACATGTAGCTTAGCTAAAATCACCACATGATTCCTCACCTGCACTCCCAGAATGTCCTTGTTAGTCTAAGCTCTTTGGGATCAAAGTCTCCTAGTTTTCCAGTCTCTGTATATTGCACCTTCTTATAGGAACCATCTTCATTCCAAATAGATTGTGTGCCACTGAGTTGAGTACCACACATAGTGACCCTATGAATAAGAAATCTGGACCCTGTTCTATCCTGTGTCATCTTCACACTTCCTGACACACAAGAGCGGCAGTCACCACATCAATCCACCTGGTGAAAGATCTCCTTCACCAACCCAAGACCCTTCTAAGCAACCTGTTCCTCTTTAAGGAATAGCCCCTCCTAGCAACATGCCAAAATACGTGAGGCAAAGCCTCATCATTCTTGCTTCCAAAGAGTACTGTGGTTGCACCATCTCCAAGACATTTTTATTCTTTTAGTAGTTCATGGAATGATCAGTGCTCTTCAACACCACAGCTCAAAGGCATCAATTCTTCTCTGTCATCCTGACTTATTGTCCAGCTCTCAGATGCATAGCAAGTGATTGGAAAGACAATGGCCTGAATCAGATGCATGTTAGTCCTCAAAAGGACATCTTTACTCCTCAGTAATTTGGAGGGGTCCCTATCTGTAGATTTTTCTATTTGAAATATGGCCACACTCTAGACCAGAATTGGGAGTAAAGTGTGAAAAGTAGGGAGCAAAAGGAGCCAAATTTAAGAAGGCATTAACTCTTTTTTAAAAAAAAATAATTTTAATGAGCATTTACAGAGATTTTGGATTTCCATTCATTCATTGCTGCACTTCTCTCCCCACCCAGCCCTCCCCCATCCCACCCCCAATTCGCTC
>NW_006400082.1:1508054-1509530 GCF_000299155.1 Elephantulus edwardii | reverse complement strand
AGGACAGAGCGGAGTTTAGGGCTGTTGTACAGAGGGTCGCTATAAGTTGTAGGCGACTGGACAGCACATAACAACAACAACAATAACAACTGTTCAGGAATTTCTTCTATGATCCATTTTAGCATAGTCAAGAGAGGAATATATGTTTAAGTATTATTTGCATAACAACAGTGCAGGATAAGATGTGCATAGTAAAGTAGGCTGGGGGTAAATGGAGGAAATTGGGAAACAATGAAAGAATCTTCTTAAAGAGGAAAGAGAACTGGGGATGGGTGGGTAGGGTGGAAAATGTGCAACAGTGAATGAATGGAAATCCAAGTTTTCTCTAAACTTTCATTAAACTATAAATTTAAAAAATTAAGAAAAAAAGAACAAAAAAGTTCAAATAACCTAAAAAAAACAGAATAGCAGCTGGACATCATTGACGTTCTTTGATCTCTGATTATTGGAGGTTTGAGTGTTCATTTGTCCTTTGTTGCTGTTGTTGTTATGTGCCATCAAGTTGCATAGTGACTCGATGTACAAGAGTCCTAAATGCCGTTCTATCCTGTGCCAACCTCGCAGTCTCAAACACACTCATTCCCACCATTCCACTCACAGAATCGATCCATCTCATCAAAGGTCTTCCTCTCCTGCGCCACACCTCCACTCTGCCAAACATGTTGTCCCTCTCCAAGGACCCGTCCCTCCTTGCAACATGCCCAAAGTATGCCAGATGAAGCTTCAGAATCCTTGATTCCAAGAAGCACTCCGGCTTCACCCTCTCCAGGGCAAACCTGTTTGTTCTTCTAGCAGTCCATGGTATATTCAACATTCTTTGCCAGCACCACAGCTCAAAGACATCAATTCTCTTTCTGTCATCCCTATTCACTGTCCAACTCTCCGATGCATAGCATGTAATTGCAAAGTCTATAGCCCGGGTCAGGTGCACCTTAGTCTCCAGCCTGACATCATCGCCCTTCAGTACTTTCGAGAGGTCCCTCACAGCTGACTTTCCCAATGCAATTCATCTCCTGATTTCCTCTCTGCTGTTTCCAAGACTGCTGACTGTGGAACCAAGTAAACTAAAACCGTTAACTATCTCAATCTCTTCACCATCCATTCTGATGCTGCCAATTGACCCACTGGTGAGAATCTTTGTTTTCTTGATGTTGAGCTTCAATACATATTGAAGGCTATAGTCCTTGACCTTCTGCAGCAAGTGCTTCAGGCCCTCCTCAGTTTCAGCAAGCAGGGTTGTGTAATTCACATAACTCAGGTTGTTGATGATTCTCCCACCAATCCTGATGCCACATTCCTCCTGGTACAGCCCATCGCCTCAGATGATCTTTCTGCATACAGATTGAAAAGGTATGGAGACAAAATACATGCCTGACAGACCTCCTTCTTGATTTTGAACCATGTAATGTCTCCTTTCTCTGTTCTGACGATTGCCTCTTGGTCCAAATATAGGTTTTGCATTGTTGTTGTTGTTGT
>NW_006400082.1:1500730-1507954 GCF_000299155.1 Elephantulus edwardii | reverse complement strand
CCACCCAGCCCTCCCCCATCCCACCCCCAATTCGCTCCTCTCTTTCAAAAGTAAAAGAAACACTCTTTCCCTGGTACACAATCCCCCCGCACCCCTCCCACTGCCCCAAGTACATTCCACTATGCAATGACAACCTTGCACTTGCAAGACAGTTGTATAAGTACCTTCTTAGACTTTGCATCTTGGTGTTTCCCTCTTGTTACCTTAATCTAAACTACACTCTAACCCCTAGAACATTGCAACTCAGGTGCTTTAAGAGTTTTTAGTCATGTCCTCTGAGTCTAGGAAAGTAATGCTTGCTGTAGGCATGACCGCGATTTAATTTTCACTGTAAGCATACAAAATGAGTGCCCTTAATTTTCAGAAATTATTCTAAGAGATCAAGGAATTTCTCCAAGTCTTGTAGCTATTGGTAGTAGATACAGGATTTAAACTTACTATGATATTCAGGACATTTTTCTCCTCTAAGTCTTCTGCCCTGCTCTCTGAATCAGAGGCCTTTCCTTTTATTATTTCCATTATTGAGCTAGAAGTATGCTCCTACTTACCTTTTGCATAGACCTTTTTGTGAATGAGGCCAGTGATGCCAAATCCTACTCTCAAATAAGTGATCCTGTAAAGCCTGCTTGATGGGTCTCCTTCAAATATCACTTATTCTGGCTTTGCAGGTTGAGAGTATGGACTCAGGGTTTATTAAAAAAATCCATCTTTACAATTTAATAGTTTAAGGTTTGAGCAAGTTACTTAACTGCTCTGTGCCTTACTTTTCTTGACTGTAAAGTAAAGCTCCTAATCAGTTATGTATCTCAGAAGCATGAGGGGAGATTAAAGATGACACGATCTACAAACCCCTTAGCTAGTCCACAGACAGCATTCAATCAATGTCAGCAATTCTGACAATGTTACTTAGTATGTGATTTGACTTCCTCATGGAAAACCCAGCATAGAACCTCTGTGATGACACTGCTTATATCTACACTTTAAAAGAACTTAGGACATAGTTATTCAAACACCAGAAGGAAGGTGTTTCTCATCCTGCTTCCCAGGCTTTTCTTAGTCTGTTTTATTCTCCTGAAACTTCCTGGAGCCCCTTTGAAAACATAACTATCTTCATAAAAGGACAGCTTGATTTACCAATGTACATTAAGAGAATACTGTGAAAGGAGAGTGTCTAACGGGAGAGTCAGAGTGGACTGTTGATGTGCTTACAGGACACACATGAGAACTATGTTAGCATAAATGGTTCCACATTTGGTCATTCTAAGCATTTTATTTGCCTCAAAATGGACAAACTCGGCTACCATAGGCAAGAGCAGTTTGATGGCCTTGGTTGTAATGAGAAGCTGTTGATAGCTGTTGATAGTAGACAACTAGGTGTCACACATACCTTGTATTTTTATGTAATTACATGACCTCCTGTAATAGATATCAATTATTTCTAGCAATATGCCCATTTTCTAGTCTTGATGAAGTTTTCGTTAGAATTAAGACAACAACCCTTTAGAATGATCACAGTTAATTTTCAAATAGATATAAGAATGCATTTTTATGGATATGTAGACTGATCTTTGGAGAATATTCTCTGGGCATAGGAATAGTTCTTCTGTGACTCTTATCAAGAGTAGAGACAGAAACAATAAAATGTCTGGCTTTAGTAGCCAAACAAATATAAAGTTCTAATTGGGAAACTTTCTTCTGGATGGGAAATGAGTGGAATTTTTGAGTTCTGTCAAAGGAGTCCCACTTCATCATATAAGATTTATAAAGAAAGTTTGTCTTTCTTTATTCCCTAAATGATGAAACTCATCATTTGTGTAGGGCACTAACATTCTGTATTTTGTTGTACATTTTCAGAAAGCATTAGCCTATTAATAACAATGAATTATTATGACAGAAGAGAACACTTTGCTGGTTCTGATATATTTGTGAGATTTTAAAGACGCTGGAAGGAACAAAATATGATCCCTTAATATTTTTATTTGTACATGTAGTACAAATTGTAATTGTTGGGGAAACTGTTCTGTCTTACTTTTATAGTGATGATATACATGGACAAAAACTGTTGGGTTTTTATGTCAAAGAAGTAGTAAAACTGTACTGAGACTGAGAGATCTTCCATGCAGAGAACTAAACAGCCTAGACCAATTTATTATAATTTTGAGCACTTGGTTTGTCTCCAAGTGGAACTTTGGAGAGATTTTAGAAGAATACGAGCATAAATGTCAGAAAGCACTGGAAATGTGCTTTAAGGTTTGATATTTTCTGTTGTGGCTGAAAGAAGAGAGGACTTAAATTGGTTTATACTTTGCTGAATAAGACCTATGATTCAAAGAAAGTCCAGTGGTTCTCCCACAAAGCTCAGGTGTCAATTTCCACAGGACTGTTATCAAGGGACGCTGGGGTCTGTATAGTCTCATGCTCAGCACCCTCTGACACCTTTTTCTCAGTGGTCACAGTCCAGTGATCTATGTCAACATCTTAACATGTTTAACATTTCAGCCTCTTTCTCTGTATCTGTCTCCAAACAATCTCTTACTCTTACAAGTGTAATTTCTTTTTACTTATTCCTTGTGATACTTGTAGAACTTCTGGATTATCAATCCTCCTATATCACATATTCCCTTATTATTTGAAGTTTGGCTAGATTCCAATAATATCTAAACTGTTCTTGTATACTATTCTAGACTATTTTCTCCACTTTTATTCTAGTAATTTATATTGCTTCCCTATTAGTAACTTTTTTTCTTTCTATATAACATTAACAAATTTGTTAATAAGGCCCCAGGAATTGATAGGTTACTGCTTGACATGTTTTAACCAGTAGATTCTGTCCTGGAACTGCTTGCCAGTCAATGCCAGGAAATGTGAAAGACAATTGCCTGACTGACCAGAGGAGATCCATATTTAGTCCCATTCCCAAGAAAGGTCATCCAACAGAATGTGGAAATTATAGAACGATACAATTAATATCACATGTAAGCAAAATATTGCTGAAGATAAAAAACAGGTAGAACACTTGAGAACTTCCAGAAATTCAACCTCTGTTTAGAAGATGCTGATTTCAGACAGTTCCTGGATGAAAGCAGAGAATACCAGAAAAAAAAAATCTGCTTTTACTTTATTGACTATGCAGAAGCATTTCTCTGTGTGGATCATAGCAAATTATGGCTAACATTGAGGAGAATGGAAATCCCAGACCCTTAATTATACTCATATCAAATGTCTACCTAGATCAACGAGCTGTTGTCTGTCTAGGCACAGCAAGGGAACACTGCCTGGTTTAAAATTAAGAAAAAAGTGTGGCAAGATTGTATCCTTTCCCTATACCTTAATCTTAATCTTAATAATCTGTATGCTGAGCAAATTATTTCATGAACTACACACCATAAGGATGAATATGGCATCAGAATTGGAAGAAGACTCATCAACACCCTGTGTTATACAGATGACACATTGCTTTCAACATTGCTTGCTGAAAGTGAGGAAGAGTTGAAGGACATGATGCAAAAGATCAGAGACCAAGGTCTTCAGTATGAATTACATTTCAATCTCGAAAACAAGAATCCTCACCACAGTACGATAGACAATATTATTATGTGGAGAAATATTGAAATTGCCAATGATTTAATCTTTCTTAAACCCACACTCAGCATCCTTTGTACCAACAGTCAGGAGATCAGGAGACATACTGCTTTAGAAAAGTCTGCTGCTAAAAGCTTCTCCAAATCATTGAGGTGCAACAATGCCAGTTTGAAGACTAAGGTGAACCTGATTCAGACCACTGTCTTTTCAATCATCTGCTATGCACCTGAGAGCTGAACAATAAAAAAGGATGACAGAGGAAGAATTTATACCTTTAATCTGTGCTTTTGGAGAAGACTCCTGAATATCTCACCCACCCAAAAAAAATAAAGAGATAGGTCTTGGGAGAAAGTGTAGCCAGAATGCTCCTTGTAGACAAAGATGATGGAGCTTTATGTCATATACTTTGTTTGAACATGTTGCAATGAGAGGCTATTCCCCAGAAGTGGATGTCTTGCCTGGAAAGATGGAGGGCCAGTGAAAGAGAGAAAGACCCTCAGCTACATGGATTGACCCAGTGACTGCAACAATGGGCTCACTGTGTTAGGGATAATAATGATGGTGTAAGATAGAGTGGGGTTCAGATCTATTGTTCATAGAGTCATTATGAATCATACTCAAATTGATGGCACCTAAAAACATAACAACCAGGACAAAAAGGCTGAACTAATAGGCTGTGAATCCCATTAAACCACTGACAGTTAAGGAAGCATTCTTCACTTACTTTGCCCTATATTCAATCACAGTAAAGAATGTCAGGTACAAGATCTTTCATGGACCTTTGCAATTCAATAGCCATGAAATACTCAACAACAAGGCAGTCATGAGACACACACAGATTGACTTATATCTGCTCAAATGGAAATTTTTTTTTTAAAAAAACCCCATTTTATAGCACCACTTAAGCCAAACTCATTTTCACTTTGTATGTATATTTAATCCTCTATTAAGATTGTTTAGGTGATTTCTGTAGGTACTCTGAATGGGGGTAGTAACCTCTATTTCAGAAGAAGAGAGGTTTTGGAGAGTCTGAATATCAGATCTAAGATTTAGGAATAAGAGGCTACATTTTAGAGAGAAGAGGAATAAATGCTCTATGTCTTTCCTCCACTTTTCACCATCTGCTTTAAATATGAATAGGCAAAGCAAGGAGGTTTTGGTGTGAGCCACAATCCATTTTTACTAATTACAATGTAGATATAGAGTAGAATTAGTAATTATTGTGTTTTAGAATTGTTATTTGAAAGAAATTTTTAGAGAGAATTAATTTTCATATACATTTTTGTTTTAGCACATTTATTATAAGACCTACAGGGAAATGATAACCTTTTCAACAAATGGTGCTGGCAAAACTGGACTTTACCTGCAGAAAGTTGAAACAGGCTCCACATCTCACACCATACACAAAAATCAACTCAAGGTTGGTCATAGACCTGGGAGTAAAGCCCAAAGCCATGATGTTCCTAAGAGACAAACTGGGATCAAGCTTAGAAGCACTAGTCCAAGGTATAAAGAGACTGCCAAACACAACCAGAATGCACAATCTAAAGAGAATAAAATTGATGCATGGGACCTTCTAAAGATTTAATCTCTGTGCACATCAAAATGTTTTTCCACAGGGTGAAAAGAAAACCTACTGACTGGGAACAAGCATTTGGTAATTCCATCTCAGATAAGAGTCTTGTAACAAAAGTTTACAGAATACTTCTGGGTCTCCACAAAGAAAAGACTGGTAAACCAATTACAAAATGGGCAAAAGACATGGAAAGAATTTTCACAGAGGAAAATATTGGAATGGCAAACAGACACATGAAGAAATGCTCCAAATCATTGGCAATAAGAAAGATGCAAATCAGAACCACATGAGGTACCATCTCACTCTAGTAAGAGTGGTAAAGTTTAACAGGCCAACAAGTAATAGATGTTGGAGAGGATGTGGCGAGAAAGGAACTCTTATACATTTTTGGTAGGATTGTAAAATAGTGCAAGCATTCTGGAAGGCAGTTTGGTGCTTCCTCAAAAAGCTAAACATAGAAATTCCATATGACCCAGCTATTTCACAACTTGGGATATACCCTGAAAATATGAGAACTGAGGCACAAACTGAGATTTGTGCACCAATGTTCATAACAGCATTCTTCACTATCGCAAGAACATGGAAACAGCCCAAATATCCAGCCACAAACGAATGGATTGATAAATTATGGTACATTCACACAATGGAATACTATGCAGCATGCAGGAGCAATAACTCTGTAAATTATTACCTAACTTGGGAGGGACTGGAGAGCATTATGCTGCATGAACTAACTCAGTCTCACAAGGATAAATATTGTATAAGACCGTTATTGTAGAATGAGTAGAAGGACCCAGGAGGGGTGGGAGAGGCTAGAAGCAGAGGAATGTGGATGTACAGGGGGGAAAAGAGAGTAACAATCTGATGCAGGGGGTGAGGGAAATTGAGATAATTTGGTTGAATTTGTATTAGAATTTTGTAAACTAGTGAAATCAACAACAACAATAACAACAAAACCTACACAATAATAGTGCTGCTTCCCCCCTCCACCAGCTTGGTCCTTATAATTCTCATTTTCATGAATTCTTTTATCCTATACATTTCAGCATCTTTTATCTTTCAGAAAATGCTGCTCCTTTGTCCTCACGTCATTTTTTTTTGTTGTTGTTGTTTTCCCCCCCCCCTCTAAGGTATGGGTTCCTTATTGGTGTGTTATTGGCTCCCTATAGATCTCTATGTCAGACGGAGCCTCAGAATCCTTGTCTCCAAGGAGCCACCCGGTTTAACCCTTTCCAGGACAAATATGTTTGTTTTCCTAGCAGTCCATGGTATTCTCAATACTCTTCTCCAGCACCACAGCTCAAAGGCATCAATTCTCCTTCTATCCTCCTTGGTCATTGTCCAACCCTTTGATGCATGAGAAGTGATTGCAAAGACCATGGCCTGTATCAGACGCACCTTAGGCTCCAGAGAGACACCATTGCTCTTCAGTACTTTGGAGAATATCACCCTTCTGGTCTTATATGGTTGATTATTCTAAAGAATGAGTTCCTCCTTGGTGTTATAGATCACTTTATAAGGCCTGCATATTGTTTGACAGAAAGTTGAGTGACAGGTAAGTTTGGTTCCCTCTTCAAAGAATGATTAAGAGTCATGGTCTCAGGGGTTTCAGTCATCATTAGACTGGTGAGTTCTAGTGGCCAAGTGGCTAAGGAGTTGAGCTACTAACCCAAAGGCAAGAGGTTCTAATATACCAGCTACTCTGAAGGAGAAAGAAAAAAATGGACAATGACCTCCTCTGCAATTTACAGCCTCTGAAAGCCTACAGGAGGATGAGTTATGAGTCTGAGTTGGTTTCAACTCAATAGCAATGAATAACATTAGATTTAGTAAGTAGGACCATTTTTACGATTTTGAATTTTTCTCTAAATTTTTCTTCCACTCTGCATAGGAATCAGATCGATTACATCCGTGGAAAGAACTGCTGGAGAAGCTCAATATCAGCTGTGAAAACTAAGCCAGGAGCTGACTGGGGAACAGACCACCAACTACTCATATGCAAATTCAAGCTGAAGCTGAGGAAAATTAAACCAAATCCAAGGCAATCAAAATATGACTTTGAGTCT
>NW_006400082.1:1468894-1496695 GCF_000299155.1 Elephantulus edwardii | reverse complement strand
TTCCTGACTGCTGGTGCCAAGAGTGTTGACTGTGGAGCTGAGCAAACTGAAGCTGTGAACACTCTCAATCTCTTCGTCATCCATCCTGACGCGGCACGATTAAATGTTCTGGGATTCTCATTCTTCTCAGAGTCAGCCACAGTTTGTTATGATCCACACTGTCAAATGCCTTTACATAGTCAATGAAGCACAGATAGACATTCTTCTGGTATTCTCTGTTTTCTGCCAAGATCTGTCTAACATTAGCTATAATGTCCCTAGTATCACGATGTCTTGAAATCCAGCCTGTATGTCTGGCAGTTCTCTGTTGACATGTTGTTCCAAACGTTTTTGTATAATTTTCAGCAGAATATTGCTTACATGTGATGTTAATGATATTGTTCGATAATTTCCACACTCTGTCCTTTGGGAGACTGTTTCTGAGTGTCTTTGCTTTTCTTCTTCCTTCTTTGGAGAAGCTAGTAGTTGTACCTTAGGTGGTAGCTTGTAAACTGACTACTCACCAAAGTAGGATGTAGGGCGCTGTGGACTGCAATACATTAATTTACTTGATACTCCCAAGGCTGTGGTCATGAGGTCCTATAAAAAGCAAGATTTCGTCAGCTCTATTTTAATGTATGGTAGCTTGACTTGCAAATGTTAATAGTACCCTCACCTCTTAGCATGATTATTTTTCCTGACTATTAGCTAGAGCTTGCAGTCAGTCATAAGCACTGAGACCTTTGAGTGCAGACTTAATGACAATGATTGACAAAACTTGGTTGATAAATATCACAGCTCCCTTGTTCTTCAGATGGGATAACTGAGGTGTCTGGTCAACACTGATTGCTAGAGTTCCCAGTAGAATTACTCTTTAGTTGCTGACAGTGGCAACACCCTTTCTCATGTTCCGTTTCTTCATTTCCATTCTATCACTGCCTTATTTTATGAAGATTGTCTCTCAAATATACTGCTTGCTTTGACTTTACATTCTGGACTCTTCTTCTGGAGGTATCCAAACTAACACAGAGTTTGTAAATCAGGCCTATGAGCTTCATTCTATTACTAACAGTGATCTTGGTCGGGCCAGCCAACCAGTTTCTCATTTCTACTTTTTCCATCTGTCAATAATTATACCTCAGCTACCTCACAGCAGAAAAGTGTGTATTTACACTGAAACTAAATTTGAAGGAATAGTATATCACTATCCCTTACATGAACTGAAGAATGGTGATCTATATTATTAAACAAGGATCCAATATGCTATCAGCCAAGTGCTTTACAGAGAACGAGCACAGGCATTTTTATGCGATCACTGTTTAAAGAAAGCAAGATTCTATACAACTTTTTAAAAAATTTAAAACATATATTCTATTGTACTGGGTCCCACTACCTCCTACACTGATTTCCCTATATCTGAGCTCCTTTCACTTATATTCAGTATTCTTTTCTTATGTGTTTGTTTCATAGTGCTATTATTGAAATCCTCAAGAGCCATAGGATTTTTTCTGCCTCCACCAACCAGTCACATCCCCCATATGCACAGTCTAGGGAATCTTGGAGGGCATAACCAAAAAAGAAAGGGAAGGAAGCTGGGTAACTAGTTGTTGGACACCAAGAAGATGACCTAAGGTAACCCTGACCTTTATCTGAGGTACAAAGCTAATTTTGTTGAGAGAACACTTGGCGGGAGGGGAGAACCTGGAAGCAGTGTGAGGGAGTCTGCTGAGTTCTTAGAACTTCTGGACTCTCTTCTGCAAATCATCTTCTAACGAAGCTTTAATAGGCATTTCCACTCAGCTCCTCCAGCTACTTTCCTTCTGTAGTGACAACATTTAGAATATGTGCCAATGTGTCTACGTGTCCCTCCTTCACACTGTTTCCAGATATAGAATGGCTCAGGTACTTTCAACTCAACAATTTCATGTGAAATGACTACACTTTTTCCAATCTCAATGGCATATTCTAGAACAATTTATCCTGTTTTTCCTCTCCAATACTACAGGTAACTAGCTGGACTTCTTTTGCTCACATGTCTTTCCTGCAGATAGCAAATGATTAGGTCAAATGATTAGACTTTACTTAATTGGGATGTGATAACCAGTTGGGAGTTTTGGCGACCTCGTGGTAAGAAACTGTGCTGCAATCTCAAAGGTACATGGTTCGAATCCACAAGCTGCTCCTCAGGAGGAGGGTGGACAGTCTCTTACCATGTGATTTACTGTCTCTGAAAACCTACTGGAGCAACAACAAAAACCACTACCAGTTAGTATTATCCATAAAACACATTGGTGATGGCAGCCTTCATTTACACTGAGGTGCAATCTCTGCATCTACTGAAATATTATTTGAAAAATTGTTTCAGAGCCACATTGAAGCCAGCTGATGCTACTGCAGTATATGCCTATCACATGCGCCTTTTGTGTTTGCCACTATAGGATATTTTCGTAAATAAACCCATTTATTCATTTATGGCCCTTCTGGGAATCGTTGGCAGGAACTGTATGCTTGACTGACAATGGAAAAGGTAGTCTAACAAGATAGGGAACATGACAGTGCTCTACCTGTCTAAGCTCTGTTGACATCTTTTTGCAAAGTGGTGTTGATTCTGTTTTTTTTTTAGTCATCAAGAATTAGTGTAATTGAACTCAAATATTTGCAAACTTAGCATCTGTTTTTCATTGTGGATTTTGTTGAGTATTCCTGATTACTCTGTTTAAAAAGCATTTGGGGGAGAGGACAAGAATAAACATTATGGGAATTTAGACTGCACTGAAAAAGAAATTCAGTACACTTATCAAACAGTGCTCAAAAATATCTTGAGTCAGTATTTACTTATTGCAGATAACAAGTGTCTGCATTACTTACCGTTTCAGGAAAGAGACTGAAATTTCTTGTTTTCCACAGACATCATCTGAAGCAGGAAGTATAGAGTACCTCACATATTTCATTTATGCTACAATTTTTGCATGCACTCACTGTTTCCCAAACAGCTAGATGGAGCTCTTTCATCTTTAATTAACAGGAAGTCATTTTATAAATTAGATAACTAGTTGGGGACATATGCCATCAAGAGAACATCTGTATTAGAATTACTCATTGAGCACATCTTCTTGGTGACAGGGTCATTTATGAGAGAAGATGGAGTGGAAGGAAGATGGACTTGGTATGACCTAAAAGGTGATTTGTCAGGAAAAGAGCCTTTCAGTAGAGTAGTGAACACACATGCACGTGCACACACACACACACACACACACACACACACACACACACACACTGCAAGTTAGAAAAGCAAGTGGACTGTGTGACACGCCAATTGCATTAGTCAAGGTGATGCCTGGAACAAATATCAAGTTAAGCAGAGTGAGGATGATATTTGTTTGATAAACCCTGGAGCTAGTCATTCCATCAAGTGGACTTTTCTTTAAGTGGTTAAGTAAACCCTGCATTTCTCCCCTAAGGTATTTCAGCATTCAAGAAAAGAATGCTGTTGAAAAATTTAGACCAGTATGAAACTGTGAACACAAACTTTGCTGTTTGTTTTTCAAAGATAAAATCACAGATTTAAATCTTGTCTCCACTCAGTCATAAACTTCTTGGAGACTAGCATATTTCTTTGCCCTGCAAGCTTACTTAATGTTGTATCTTGGGTAATGAATACATTTTGATTTGGGTGTGATGGACAAAAACATTCAGGTTAAAAAATGGAGTAGAAATTGAAGTGTATTTCTATAATTAAAGGGGAGAGTTTGTCCAGGATTTTATTATAAAAGTTTAAAAAAACAGTAAAATTGGAATAGTTTAAAAGTCAACACATGTATGCAACAATGAATGAATAAAAATCCAAAATCTCTGTAAATGTTCATTAAAATTAATAAAATAAAACTTAAAAAAAGGTCAACACATGTATGCATATAGTCTGTTGTTGTTAGGTGCTATTGAGGAAGTTTTGACTTATAGCAAAACCATGTACAATGGAGAACAATAACCGAAACCAAGTCATCACCCATTCTTGTATCAGAGTCAGAATAGTGGCCATGTGTGTTCCCACTTTTTAGCCACTGTATCAATCCATCTTATTAGAAGTCTTACTCTTTTTCATTGGCTCTGAGTTTTACTAAGTATGCTGTCCTTCTTCAGAAACTGTTCCTCCTGATAGCATGACAGAAGTATATGCTAAGAAATTTCACTATCATAATTTCTAATGAATCTTGTGGCTGTACCTTTTTCCAAGACTGGTTTGCCAGTATTCTTCTCCAACCAAGTGAACCAATTCGTTGTTGTTGTTGTTAAGTGCCCTTGAGTCGTAGATGACGCATAGTGACCCTATGAATGAAAGACCTGAACACTTGTATAACTTTCATAATTTCTCCAAGTTCATAGGGATTCTGGAGGCAAGCTCTTATGAAAGTGGATGCCATTCCTGCTTCCAAGCTTGTTTTAATCGGGGAGTTCCACTAAATACTATCCACCAGGGGTAATCATTATCACATTTGACATATCAGTGTCACAGTGTTCAGCATCACAGCAACCACGAGTTACCTCTGTACAGCAAATGGACAGACCAGTGCTATACCACTTAGCAGAGTGTTTGACCAAAAACAATTAAAACCAGGCCTGAGGGCCTCAGATTAAAATCACCTACCTTTGGCTTTGTAGTGTCTCTTTCTGTCCACTAGGCCAACTGAGCTCTCATTGTTGTTGTTAAGGGCCGTCAAGTCATAGACGACTCATAGCAGAAAAACCTGAACACTTGTATAACTTTCATTCTTTCTCCAAGACACACTTTAGTCTTCAAAATAATGTCTTATCTTTTAACACTTTGAAGAAGTCTTTTACAATAGATTTGCCCAACTCAAAATGTCATTTGATTTGACTGCTACTTCTATGGACAATAATTATGGATCCAAATGAAAGAAATCCTTGATAATTTCAATCTTTTCTCAATCTATTGTGAATGTTGCTTATTGCTCCAGCTGGGAAGATTTTGTTTCTTCTTTTTCAGGTGTAATCCATATGAAAAACTGTAGGTTTTTTTCTCATCAACCGTAAGAGCTTCAAATACTCTTCACATTCAATAAGGGAGGTGCCACACATAATAAACCTGTGCCACAGTTGTGTCCTATCAAGTCTTAATTGAATCTTCGCTGACTGTCCCACAGGCTTTTCAAAGGCTGTGACTTGCATGGTAGGTGATCACTCTTCTTTCTACGACACTATACCAAAGGCATGTAATATGAATCTACCAGTTCCTCTATGGGAAAAGAATGGGAAGTCTCATACCATGAGATTTACTGCCTCTGAAAACCTACATGAGGATCAGCTATGAGTTGGTTCCAACTTGACAGTGAATAACAACAACAACAACAGCAACAGGCCATTAGAGTTCTTTTAAAAAGAGTTCTGGTGGCATAATATGGAATGTATCAGACTTTGAACCAAATGATCAGCAGTTTGAATTCACCAACCACTCTCTGGTCAGTCTCTTCCAGCAAAGGTTTATAATCTTGGAAACCTGGTGGAAAGCCGCTGCAACTTAGAATCAATGAATGGCTGTGGGTTTGGAGTTTTGGATTTTTAATTTATATCAGATCCCACTAAATACTACTTATTTTTAGGAGCCATCAAGTCAAGTACAACCCATAGTGACCCCATGAAAAACTGACCTGAATCCTGTTCTATCTTGTGCCATCTTCATACTTCCTGACACATTAGAAACCATTGCAGCAGTCAACAAGTCAATCCACCTGGTCAAAAGTGTTCCTCTACTTTGTCAACCCTCTACCTTCCTAAGCATCATGTCCCTCTCCAAGGAATAGCCCCTACTAGCATCATGTCCTAAGTACGTGAAGCAAAGCCTCGTCATTCCGGCCTCCAAAGAGAACTTTGGCTGTACTCTCTCCAAGATATATTCGATCTTTTGGCACACCATGGGATTTTCAGTTCTCTTCTCCAGCACCACAGCTCAAAGGCATCAGTTCTTCTGTTATCCCTATTCATTGTTCAGCTCTCACATGCAAAGTGAGTGATCTGAAAGACCACGAGCCTGAGTCAGATATACCTTAGTCGTCAAACTGACATCATTATTCCTCAAGAATCTGGAGAGGTCCCTAACTGCAGACTTTCCCAGTGCAATATGTCTCCTGATTTCCTGACTACTGGTACAAGGGTGTTAATTGTGGATCCAGTAAGATGAAGTGGTTGACAATGTCAATCCTTTATCCATCTATTATGATATTGATGTCATAAAATATTCCACCATAAATAGAATTAGATTTTCGTTATCTCTTAATAATTTTTCTTATTTTGATATAGCTTGTAATCATATTGCAAAAATCTTAACTGTGCATTTGGCTAGTTTTGGCATATGAGTATATCTAGGCAAAAACTGCTTCCTGTTGAGTTGATTCCTATTGTCAGTGACTTCACACTTCTCACAGTAGAACTGTGCTTGATACGATTTTCAATGTCTGATTGCTCAAAAGTAGATTACCACACTTTTTTCTGAGATGGTTTTTGAATGCATTTGAATTGCCAAACTTTTGTTTGCTGAGCACCTTAAATATTTACTCTATCCACACGCTTTCCAAACTCTCAGCGAGTTCTAGAGAGCATTGCCATCATCGCCCATAGGAAATTGCCTCAGGCTCCTTCCGAGCCAATCATAGGTTCCCTCTTGCCTAATCTATCTATCTATCTATCAATCTATCTATCTATCTATCTATCTATCTATCTATCTATCTATCATCTATCTATCCCAAGTAACCACTGCTCTCATTTCTTTAAAATCAGAAAATGTGTTATGTATTTATATATCTACTTACGAACCAATGACGTGAGGATGACAGAAGAAGCATTGATGCCTTTGACTTGTGGTGTTGGAGAAGAGTGTTAAATATTCCATGGACTGCCAAAACAACAAACAAATCTGCCTTGAAGAAAGTGCAATCAGAGAACTCTTTAGAGACAGGGATGGTAAAATTTGGTCTCACTTTCCTTTGGGCGTATTTTCAGGAGGGACCAGTTTCTGGAAAGAGACTGGTTCTTTCATGTTGAGAAACGTAGGGTCAGCAAAAGAGAGGAAGAGTCTTAATGAGATGAATTGACACAATGACCACCATCACAGGCTTGAACAAGACAGATCTCAAAAGTATGACACAAAATGGGGCAAGGTTAAAATCTTTATTCAAAGAGTTACTATGTGTCATACATAGTTGACTTGATGGCATATAACACCAATACCACAACATCTAAGACTCAATTGATTTCAACTCATCACATCAAGTGGGAGCCATCTGAGAGCAGCTGACCCTCCACTGGGTTTTTTGAGGCTGTAAATGGCACAAGAGGAGATTGCTTAATTTTCTCCCTTGAGAAAAATGAGCTGCTCGTAGATTTGACCCACCAGAGATCTATAGCCTCTATAGGTCAGCAGCACAACTCTTTACAGACTATGTCACCAGAGCTTCCTATATAAGACTAAATGACAAAAAACAAAAACAAACTCAAACCAAAAACAAACGCAAACCAAAAACAAACCCAAAACAAACATGAAATATGTCTTAACACTCACATTTAGAAATTATCTTATTTGATGGTTATGTTTTAGAAAACATTAAAAAGAAAAACTTTGGCAAAGAATTACAATATCAATCCCAAGGTAGCCCTCAGGGTATTTTAATACTTTTTACCATGATTGCCCTTTGAGCAACTTCCATCTTGAGAAGTTCCACTTAGTTTCTAAAGTTTAATGGCATGAGAGCTGCTGTGATTTTTTTTTTCCTCAGCAAAGAGATTGTAAGTAAACATACATTATAAAGTTTTATTTTCTTACTCTAATCATTCCCATAAATTAGGATTTCTGGAAACTGTTTTGTATTTATAATTCAAATGACCTTTGTTCAAAGCATAAAGTTTGAGGGACAGTACTTTAACAGCTGACACTGCTCCCAGGGCTCCATTATGCGCCATATATCATGCAGCATTGACATTTTCTAAATTACCTGAAAACAGCATTTTCCGACCTGCTCAGAAGTCAGCTGATAGATTTCTTTTTTACGTAAACCAAAATGGCCTTAATTCAATGTTAGAAATCTCAAGATGTGAATAAAGCAAGTATAGGCTGACTAAAGTTGAATGACATGTTAGAAAAGAAGTAACTCCAAATTCCTTCACTGAATAGTTGTAGAAAATAATGTGTTATTAATACAGTTCTAGGTCTCTGACATTAGAAATCAAGAGAAAATATGAAATTATTTGCCTTCCTAAGTCTCCCAGACAAGTTTACTTATATATTGGAGGCCTGCATTAGATCCTACATCATCTTTCAGTTATAATTTCCAATATTTTGAAACAAATAGTAATAAGGGAACTTCATTTAGCAACTTTACAGGACAATGAAGAGTTTACCACCTGTGTCTGAGTAAGAGACACATTTGTTAAAAATCAGTTAATATAACTAGCCTAGGTGTGTGTCTATCTTTCTACCCATCTATCTACCCATCTGTTTGTCTATCTACAGGGCAAAAGAAATAGGAACTAACAAACTAGTTACTGTAAAGAATTTCCACCTGGATGTTTTCAGATCTATAAAGAGATTTGTTTGGTTCCTGTGAAGTTATTCCTTTGCTGCCACAATCCCAAATGCAAATAGTTTTGCATATCTTCTAATTATCATGCATGTGTAATAATCTCATTGAGAAACATTGTTATTGCATGACCATTTTAATGTCAGAATGAAATATGACAACTATAAAGTCATTCTCTCTTTCCATGGGCAATCTCATTTTGTAGAGCCTCCACCTCTGTGGGAGAGTAGAACATCATTTAGTCTTGTTAATTCCCTTAGTGGTTCCATTTAGTGTTTGTTTTTACTATTTGATAAACTTATCTCCCTTTCAATTAGAGGAACATTTTCTTCCTGGAGAACATCTTTTTTTCAGACTTTCTGGAAAGTCTAAATGGGACACAATATTATCCTTTCCAAGTCTTTTCCTGGGAAACTACACAGAACAAGGGACTTCACACTTCATCTCTCTGACCACAAAGAATTCATCTCATCTTAGAATGTAGAAAAGCTTCATTATAGTGATTATATCCATTGCTATTATTCTCCAAGGGTATTATTTTTACATCTGAGAGAATGAAAGCTTTTAATTGTCCTGGAGAAGATAGGCTAAATAGTCCCAAGCATTGTGGAGACAAAGAAGATGGTGTAGAATAGGGTAAGGTTCATATTTATATGGTCATTAAGAGATATAGTCAAACTGATTGCACCTCACAACAGCATAGAGGGTAAAATGTTGTCAATAATGTTAATAATAATAGGAGAAATAATTGGCCATGTGGATCATTTTTAGTTCGTAATGTTACTGAGCCCACGAGGGGGTTGGCAGAGCAGACTTACCAGATGAATGGGGGTCTGGGGCAGGGAGTTTCCCAGCATTTGGGCGTGCTGGGCTGCTAAGACACTGAAAGGTTAAGCTCTGCCTAGAGTCTTGGGATATTTAATGTCAGCTGAATCCAGTCCCTGGCTGCTGGAGGCGAGGTAGGTCTGAGGACTCTGAGCATATGTGGTGGTTTTTTTAGGCCCACGAGGGGGTTGGCAGAGCAGATTTGCCAGATGAATGGGGATCTGGGGCAGAGAGTTTCCCAGCATTTGTACCTGCCGGGCTGCTAAGACACTGTAGGGCCTAAGGGCCGCAGGCTCTTGGGCCAGTCTTTCATTGTTTTTGTTCATACATTCCTCTAGGTCATATAGCCCTGGTGTACAAGTTGCCATACAACCATCACTTGTGGTTGCTGTGAGGCTGAACACTGTGACACTGATGTGTCAAATGCGTTAATGGCTGGTTATCCAATGTGGACAGAGAGTGGGGTGGAGCGCCCTGGTGAAAACAAGCTTGGAAGGAGGAGTGGGATCCACTTCTGTAATAGCTTGCCTCCGGAAACCCTATGAACCTGGAGAGAGGATGAAAGGCACCCAAATGTCTAGGACTCTCTTTCATAGGGTCGTTATGAGTCACCTGCGACTTGACCGCACTTAACAAGAACAACAACAATGTAACTGAGAGGGCAGAGTATTTGACTCAATGGCACCTAACAACAATAACAACAACAAAGAATAGAATCTCTGGTAGCCTAGTGGTAAGAAACTGCACTATAATCTCAAAGGCATGTGGTTTGAATCTACCAGTTTCTCTGAGGGAGAAGGATGGACAATCTCTTTGAATGCATTTAACTGCCTGTGAAAACCCACTGGAAGGTCAGTTATGGGTCAGTTCTGACTTGCAGCTACACAACAGCAAAAACAAAGAAAAGAATAGGATAGAGTTTATATCTGTTGTTTATAGAGTTAAGTTGTCAAGTTGTCCTTGACTCAATAGCACTTAGTTATAACAACAAAAAGAAAAGTGAGTATCTAGACTGAATTAAAAAACCAATCAAACCCACTGAATTTATTTCAATTAATGGTGACTCCACATGTTATGGAGGAGAATGACTGTAGAATTTTCCTGGCTATATTATTTATGGAAGAAGACTGTATTGTCTTTTTATAATTTATTAATTCAACAAACATTTATTGAAGATCAACTATGCTGCCAAGCCTGTATTAGGAGCTGAGAGGAAGAAAGTGGGGTGGGGGGGAAGGGAAGAAAAGAAATTGCCCATACTCTTCAACTCACGTTGTTTCTTAAATGGAGAGAAGTTAAAGTATATGGAAGAAATGATGACATAAGACAGCCAAAAAGAGGTTTCAAAGAGCAACTTGAGAAGACAAAAAAAAAAAGTATTATAGGGAAGTATGCAAAGCCAAGAGTTATAAAGCGAAAGAACATGGTCAGCATTTCTCAAATGAAAAGAACTGAAGAATCAATTAAAACCTCAAGTTCAATACTGAAGGATACTATGAGCACTGATTGATAGCATCATGACATATGGAGAAGAGATTGAAGTAGTTAAGAATTTCATCTTGCTCAGATCCACAATCAATACTCTTGGCACTAGCAGTCAGGAAATCAAAAGATGAATTGCCTTGGGTAAGTCAATTGTCAGGGACCTCTCCAGAGTGATAAAGAGCAATGAGGTGAGTCAAAAGACTAAAGTACACCTGAAAAAACCATGGTCTTCTTAATTACTTGCTATGCATCTGAGATCTGGACAATGACTAAGGATGACAGAAGAAGAATTGACGCCTTTGAGTTGTGATGCTAGAGAAGAGTACTGAGCATACCATGGACTGCCAAAAGAACAAACAAGTCTGTTCTGGAGAGGGTGAAACCAAGTTTCTCCTTGGAGGCAATGATTGTCTCACATACTTTGGCTGGACATGTGGCCAGGAGGGACCAGTCCTTGGATACCATGCTCAGAGAGGTGAAGGGTCAGTGAAGGAGAGGAAGATGCTGGATGAGATGGATTGATGCAATGACTGTGGCAAAGGGGGCAAGTATGTCAGAGACAGTGAGCTGGCTCAAGACAAGGCAGCATTCAGAGCTTTTGTTCATAGGGTCATTATGAGTTCTAATCACCTTGATGGCACCTAACAATGACATGAATTAAATAGGGAGCCCTGGTGGCTCAATAGTAAGGAGTTGAGCTGCCAAACCAAAAGAACATGGTTCAAATCCTCAGTGGAAGAAAGGCAAGCAATCTCATTTGATTTACTGCCTCTGGAAACTGACTTGAGGGTCAATTATGGCTTGGTTATGACTCAATGGTATTAAATGACAACATACAAAAAAGGAATTGATCTACAAGGAATCATTTCAGGAAATAGCATATGATGGAGAACCAATGGTAAGGAAGGAAGAAATTCAGCTGGAAAAAAAAAGCAAATAAAAAAGAAAGCCTCAAGAATTTATGGAATACTGATTGAGTTGTTTTACAAACAGATGTAGATCAATGATCTTTTGTCTATGCCAAAAGATTTGGAAGAAAGTCATCTGGCCAACTGACTAGAAGAGATGCATATTTGTTCCCATTTTTTTTAAAAAAATAGGTGATCCTATAGAATGCATAAATTATTGAGTAACATCATTAATATGACAAGCAAGTAAAATCTTGATGATAATTATTTAAAAACCAATGAAACAGTACACTAATAGGGACCTGCCAGAAATTTAAAAAGTTGTCTGAACAGAGCAAGAGAAAATGGCATGTTTTAAAATAATGTGTGCATCAGAACTCTTATCTTTTCTTCATATCTATCCAATCTATATGCTGAGCAAATCATTGGATAAATTGGTCTTCATGAGGAAAAATGTGGCGTCAGGACCAGAGGAAGATTCATCAACAACTTTTGTTATGCACAATACCTTGCTTGCTGAGAATGAGGAGGACTTGAGGCATTTGCTGCAGAAGATCCAAGACAACCTTCAATATGTGTTATACCTCAATAACAAGCAAATAAAAATCCTCACCACTGGACCAATCATGAAAGTGAAGATTGAAGTTGTTAAGGATTTCATGTCACTTGGATCCAATAAATGTCCATGAAAGCAATGATCAAGAAGTTAAGGGACATGTTGCATTTGGAAAAACCTGCTGTCAAGAAACTCCTTAAATTGCTAAAGAGCTTGGATGTCTATTTTTTTAAATTAAATTTTATTTATTTTAATGAACATTTACAGAGATTTGGGGTTTTCATTCATTCATTCACTTTGGATGTCTATTTTAAAAACTAATTTAAGGCACAATGTGCCAGAATGTGGTGTTAAGGGTTTAATCTTCAAAATGGCTTTCCTAGCCTTTGGTTTTGTCATGTAGATGCATGGGAATATGGGGATGGGATATATTAGGCTTTTCACAAGGGAACTGGCTAGTCCTGCTATTAAACTGAGTAGATTCAGCTGCAGATTTTGAGAATCTCACCATCAGCAAAAAAAAAGAAGCAAAAGAATGCCTCATGTCCTTTGGGGTGAGAGATTCTTGTGCCAGCCAGACTCACAAGGGCACAGCAACAGCCACAGCAGAGAACCAGAGACTTGACATGAGAAAGAGTTCACCTTGGGACTGCTACCTAATGGAATCAGAGCTAGGAACCTTGGTCCAAGTTTGGAGGAGGACTAGGGAAAGAGACATAGACGGTAGGACTAAGAGCTATGTAATGCTGGCTTAAAGCTGCAAGGCTGAAGCCTGAGATGTCAATAAGGGCCTTTTAGAAGTTGTCCTGTTTGAGTGATTTTATCTGCTACCAACCTGAGTTATAGCCTTTTGACTTCTTTAGTATAGTTCTGTGTGGTCTATGATCTATTATAATGGATTTTTGACCCAGTAAAGCAGTAAGATTGGTGTTGAGATGAGAATAAAAAGGTGTAGGAATGTGGGGAACATGCCTGACTTCATGGAAATTGGTTTTGTGTTGTGGGTGTTATTGTTGGGGATAGTTTCACAATGAGGAGTTGGTAAAGGCCAGATATGGCCATCTCCACGTGGTTCTGAATTGTTTTCCATATGGTGTCAGAAGTGGAATTTGTTGCAATAGCTCCAGACTCAAGGGAGTGTGAAATTCTATAAGGGTAAGAAGTTAGAGGCTTGAGATATACAACTAAAATGGCTATTTTTGTTGCTACCAAGATGGAGAAGCTGTGCTACAATCTCAAAGGCAGTTGGTTCAAATCCACCTGTTGCTCCATGCATCCATGGATGAGCAATCCCTTCCTGTTAAAACTAACTGCCTCTAAAAAGCCACTGGAGGGTCAGCCAAGAGTCAATTCCAACTCAACAGAACACAACAACAAGATAGAATGATAAACTGAGAAGCTGATTTTGACCTGAGACAAAGGGCAAAGGCTTGAGGCCATCTGCATATAAAAGAGCTAAGCTAAAAGTAGAGAATGAAGTTGAAGCTGGGAATTTCTTTAAAGGTTTGAGTATTAAGGCTTTTGTTGCTTTAACTTTATAAATAGTAAATATTACGATTTTCCCCATATAGTAATGTTAAGATATATTGTAAAAAGGATTAAACTTCTTGTTGATTTAACTTTATAAGATATAGATATTTCTTCTATGTAATAAGGTTAAGATGTACGATATAAAAGAGTCCTTGTTATTGTAAATTTAGAAGTGTAAAATATCACTATTGACCAGTTAGTGGAATATACTAAAAGGAAAAATTTTCCTTGAAGGAATTCTTCCTGAATTTGTAGCATTTGGCAGAGGGAATGAGGCTTATCCTTGGGAAGATTAAGACCCACCCAGTACTCTGAGGAGATTTGCATTTGAATGGTTTTATAGACACTCCAAGGACTTTTGATTGAAGATATTTACATCTGGAAGAAAGGCAGTCAGAAAGCGAGAGAAAAAAAAGAGAAAAAAATACTTTGACTTTTAAAAACTAGAGCAAGTGTTTTGTTTTGACTTCCAGTGCCTTGAGACAGGGAGAGATGGGGTCCATCAGAACCACTTAGCATGACTTGAAGTTAAAGGGAGTTGGTGAGTGTACTTACTCTTGGTGACCACCTAGATCCATTTGGTACGTGAAAGTAGGGCACACACAGCAATAAAGAAACAGACTGAGCTTGAACCTTTTACTTCAGCATTGTCCGCTAGTATGCACAGATGTATGGATAAGTGAAGAAAAGTTGCTGGCTTGAGGAGCAGGGAGTCATGAGGCTCCCTGATTTGTTGACTTAGCCCCTCTTGGGGTCTAAGGCTGAGTGAAGGGACCAGCTGATCCAGAATGCAGGAAGAAGTGTGTACTCCTGAGTTTGCAACTAATGGCCCTTTGGATCTAGCCAAGAATGGCTGGAGATGAGATGATTGGAATCCAAATAGATGAAGATGGAATTTGCTTATGGATGCAGATGCTTAAAGTTTCCAAATGGAAGCTAACATCCTTCAGACAAAAGGTACATAGTATATTCTTAGAGTACTGGTTTGATTGTTGTTATTATATGCCATCAAGTCACTTGAGACTCATAGTGACCCCATGTACAATAGCCTTGAAACCTGCTTTACCCAGTGCCAACTTTAAGGTCTCTGACACACCTACCCTCATTACCTTAGTTACTTAATCAATCCATCTCATCGAGGGTCTTCCTCTCCTGTGCTGTCCCTCCACCCTCCCAAGCATGTTGTCCCTCTCCAAGAACTGCCCCCTTCTTGCAACATGCCCAAAGTATGTCAGATGAAACCTCAGAATCCTTACCTCCAAGAAGCAGCCTGATTTCACCCTCTCCAGAACAAACCTGTTAGTTCTTCTTTCAGTCCATGGTATATTCAATACTCTTCTCCAGCATCACAGCTCAAAGGCATCAATTCTCCTTTTATCATCCCTCCCTCGTCATTGTCTAGCTCTCTGAATCATAGCAAGTAATTACAAAAACTATGACCTGGATCTGGTGCACCTTAGTCTCCAGACTGACATCTTCAGTACCCTCAAGATGTCCCTGACAGCAGACTTTCACAATGCTATTCGTCTTTTGATTTCCTGGCTCTTGGTACGGAGAGAGTAGATTGTGGAGCCAAGCAAACTAAAGTTATTAACAATCTCAATCTCTTCACTATCTATCATAATGTTGCCAATTGGCCCAGTTGTGAGAATCTTTGTTTCCTTGATGTTGAGCTTCAATCCTTATTAAAGGCTGCAGTCCTTGACGGTCTGTAGCAAATGCTTCAGGTTCTGGCTAGATGTTGTTGTTGTTATGTGTCATCTAGTCACTTGTGACTCATAGGGATGGAAAATTAGAAATTGGCTATCTGTATTTGGGAGATTAAGACATTAGGCACAAATTTTCTAGCTTAATTGCTTTCGCAAATATAGTTATTGTATTTTATAAGAGGAAACAATTCTTTGAATGTGAGGGTTAATGGCGAGAAAAGGCAGAGGGTATTCTGTGGTATTAAAAATTTATTGTTAAACATTGCTTTCCTAATTGTTAAACATTGACTTTGCCTTTTCCATGTGAATGGGTAGGAATGGGAGAATAGATTGTGTTCATTTATCTGTAAAGGGATTGACTAGTCCTGCTACTAAATTGAGCAAGTGAGAATCTCACCACTAGCTAAAAAAAAAAAAAAAAAAAAGAAGAAGGAAAGTGCAGTCTGTCCCTTGGGGCCAGAGGTTCTTGTACCAGCTAGACCTACAAGAGGGCAACAGCAACCACAGCAGAGAACCAGATATATGACATAAGACAGAGCAGGCCTTGGGACTATGGAACTAGAGCAACGCGCTTTGGCCCAAGTTTGTTGGAAGCCTAAGGGCAGGGTGGGGATCATATTTGGCCAGACTAAGAGTTTTGTATTACAGGCCTAAAGCTACAAGGCTGAAGGCTAAAGTACCTGTAAGCACATTTTGAAAGCTGGTCTGATGGAGTAATTGTTTCTGCTACCAACCTGAACTATCACTTTTTTACTTCCATAGTTTGGCTCTTTGTGATCTGTCATCTACTGTAATGGATTTTTGACCCAGTAAAGCAGTAAAATTAGTGTGAGGATGAGCATAAAGAGGTGCAGAAACATGGAGAACATGTCTGATTTCATGATAATTGGTTTTATATTGTGGATATTGTTGATAGGGAAAATTCTACATTGTGGAGTTTGTAAAGGTCAGACATGGACATCCTCACATGATCCTTTCACCTTCTACATTGACTCAGGCCATAATGTTTTCAATACTTCATCTGCATGCCAAAGTTGGACAATGGATAAAGAAGAGTAAAGACTTGATGTCTTTGAATTATATGTAGTGTTAGTGATGAGTACTGAATATTCCTTGGACTGCCAAAAGAACAAGCAAACCTGTATTGCAAGAGATGCAACTAGGTTGCTCCTCGAAGATAAGGATGCTGAGAGTTGGAAGTCACACATTTTGGGCATCTTTTCAGGAGGAACGTTAGTCCTTGGAAAAGGATCTCATGCTTGAAAAGTAGAGGATAGGAAGGAATTGAAGATCTTCAACGAGATAGATTGACACAACAACTGTCACAATAGACTGGAGCAAAGCAGAGATTATCAGGATGGTGTAGAAACGGGAGGTTTTGATAGGTTGTATGTAGGGTCACTAGAAGATGAAGTTGACATGATGGCACCTAACAACAACAACAACTAATAATAGAGATAAAGGAGTAGACTATTCTTAGAAAGTGGTCAAAATGAGTGGTAAAATACATTGTGCATCTATATGCTATGGAGTTACAAAGAAGGGGAGTTCATTTTGCCTGGGATAATGTGCCAATATCCCCTATCTCCAGAAGATGTGGAGGACAATTGAATAAGATAGATAATTTGGTAATTTCTCTCAAAGAGGAAACAATGTCATTGTTAGTCACCTTCAGAACCACTATCTTAGAATTCAGAAGTAAGATAGTACATAAGTATTCTTGAAAATATGATAACATATTAGTGAAAGAAATACTTTCTCATGGCTTTTCTTCTTTGATGAAGTTTGTTCTAGTTTTCTACCCTGCAGTCTGCTGATTTTCTTGGTTGATTGGCATTTCAGGAGGAAACTGTAAAAAACTTGCAATTTGATATTTTTGTCTAGTCCTGAGGTGCAACTTGCCTGGTGATTGGTAGTACAGTTTAAGTATTAGTTAACAGACTAACAAATAAGGCAACTATCACCTACTATGCAAATGAAATGTGTGTGGCCTTTCATGAGGGAAGTGATTAGTTTATGATTCTGCTGAAAAAGACTAAGTCTTAATTTGTCAAAAAAGTATATACATGCATTCAACCCCAAAAGGTGACTGAACAGAAAGAAGAAAGGCAATTAGAAGTGCAAAAAAGAAGAAAGAAGAGAAGCAAAGACAGAGAGAGAAATGAGCAAAGAATGTTCCCCCAAAAGATCCCCATGTGTCAAAGTTTATAACACTGTAGATAGCAAAAGACACAGAAGAGGCTCTGTGCCAGAGGTGATGGGAGAGTCTGAGGACAGAGAGGCCTACCCTAAGAAGACTGGGCAAAGGCTGAACTGAGGAGGCTAGCCAGAAGCCTGTCCTGAAAGGCCTATAAAGAGCCCTGAATTTAAAGAGGAGCTGAGAGACCTGCCCTGCATTTCAGTCGGGAGACATTGTCTACGTACTTTCTGGTCTTGATTCTCAATTGTAGCCTCTCACTCATGGCTACAAGTTGTACTCTATTTTCTAATAAACTTCTTAACTGTAAGTTTGGTCTGTGAGTTCTGTGTGGCCACTGCAACATTATCAAACTCAGAGGGCAAATAGCGAGTGTCATGGGAGGAACAACTGATATCAGAATTGATGATAATTTGGAGAATGGAGGTCTGTTTGACCCCTACTTCCTCAAAAATAATTTTGGGCTAATTATATTTCCCCTGAAGTTACTCAGATTGTAGTATTACTACTACTAATATCATTTTACAGACAGCAGAGTGGAGTTGTTGGGAATCACAAACACTTTGTTTTGTCTTCAATCTGTTTCTTATAAATATTGTATTACCTAACAGTTTTGATCTTTGGTCCCTCTAAGTGTGAAATGCAAATAAGACATTTCTTGAGGATATTAATAAAAAGTGATAGGTAAAGGGCCATTATCTGTTGTACAATGTAGTCATTGATTTGATCAGTTTCCATTTAAGGAATAAGAGGGAATCTGTTATAGTAGAGTGGAGCCCATTTGAGAGAGGTCATTTACAGTAGACAAGGAGAGGGGACATTGTGGGATATTCAGTAGGATGACCATTGATGAGAAGGATTGATACAGTGATTGGGGGTATTGAGGGTAGGTGTATGAGAGACAGTAAAGTTGGCACTGGACAGAGCAGGTTACAGGGCTGTTGTACATGGTGTTGCTATGTGTCACAGGCAACTCAAAGGCACATAACAACTACAACAAAACATAGGTTTGAATGACATATTCTAAACCCAGTTAGAACTTCTGATAGTTCCCTGTTCTGTCAAAATACTATTTTAGACATTTTTTTAATATCTTCAGCAATATTTTGCTTGTATACAATACTGATGATATTAATTTATAATTCCACATTCTCTTGAATCACCTTACTTGGGAATAGAGACAAATGTGGATCTCTTCCAGTCAGCCAAGCAGCTCTCCTCCAAATTTTCCGACATAGACTGACTAGACTGATGAGGACATCTAGGGCTGCATCTGTTATTTGAAACATGTCAATCGGTATCCCATAGATTCCTGGGGCTTCTTTTCTTTTTTCCTTTTTCCTTTTTTTCCAGAAGTTAAAGCTGGGATTTTTAAATTCTGTGTCAGAAAGTTCCATGAGACTTTCTGGCTTCAGGGAATCCACTGATACTGTGTTGCCCTTTGTGAGTGACATCTTGCTTTGCTCTTGTGTATTGTGTGGGATAGTTTGCTTTCTTCGAGACATTGATATGTTCTTGATCTGAAGACAAAGCTCTTGAGATCAGTTGGGCAGCTACCGAACTTGTGCATTTCTCTGAATTTCTGACTTCAGAGAAATGTCAGTTCAGAGCCTGCTAGGGCAAACCTCTTGTTGATAAGACAGGTCAAGGTGCTCCCGATTGAAGGTAAGTTGATTGCCCAGATGTGTAGGCACTGGCGTGGATCTAAATGGGATGAGGCAGGCAAAGGGTTGGATCGCAAGGGCAGGCCAAACACTTGGGGGACCTTGCTCAAACCTCTGCTGTCTCAGTGTGCTCACAATTGAGGTCCCTACTCAAATTCCTGCTGTCCGTTTCCTACCCAATGGTTTTCTCTGTATTCCCTGCCTGGTGGCACTTACGCAGGTGCCCTCACACAACAGCCCCTGCTCCAGCAGAGTCCTGAATCCAACAGGCTCTGAAAAGTCAAGGTCTAATTCCTACCAACCCACTAGCCTCTGGCTGGTCTGCAAAATCTGGGTTTTTTAAGAGGCTGTGACACCACAGATATCCTTGATGATGTCATATGGATTTTGGATAAGAGCAGAGAATACTGGAATGTCTATGTTTTATTGATTAGACAATGACACTTGACTGTGTAGACCATAACAAACAATGAGTAACATTGAGAAAATGGGAATACCAGAGCAAGCAATTGTGCTTGTGTTAAATCTATACCTAGATCAAGAAGCTGTTGTCTGAACAAACAAGATTTAAAATCAGGAAATGTGTACATCAGGTATTTATACCCTTTCTCCATATTTATTCAGTCTGTGTGGTGAACAAATAATTCATGAAACTGGATTGTATGAAGAGGAATATGGCAACAGAATTGGAGGAAGACTCATCAAGAACCTGCAAAATGCAAATAGCAAAACCTCATTTGCTGAAAGTGATGAGGACTTGAAACCCTTGCTGCAGAAGATCAAAGACTACAGTCTTCAGTATGGATTAAACCTCAACAACAAGAAAACATAGGTCCTCATTATTGGGCCAATAAGCAACATCATGATAGATGGACAAAAATATTGAAATTATCAATGATTTAGCTTTGCTTGAATCCAAAATCAATACCCTTGGTACCAGAAGTCAGGAGATCAGAAGATGTGCTGCTCTGGGAAAGTCTGATGCCAGGGAATTCTCCAAAATAGTAAAAAGCCCTAATGTCAGTTTGAAGACTAAGGTGTACCTGATTCAGACAGTGATGTTTTCAATTACTTCTTATGTATCTGAGAGCTAGTCAATGAATAAGGATGACAGAGAACAATTGGTGCTTTTGAGCTGTGTTGTTAGAGAAGATTACTGACTATCTTATGGACTGCTAAAAAAACAAACAGATGTGCTTTGGAAAAAATGCAACCAAAGTGCTCCTTGAAGGCAAAGAGAGAGAAACTTTATCTCTCAAACTTTAGGAATGTTGCTAGGAGAGGATATTCCCTAGAAAGACTCATTATTCATAGAAATGAGGGTCAATGAAAGAGAGAAAGGCTACTAATAAGATGGATAGATTGATGACTTTAGCAATGGGCTCAAGTACATCAGAGATGAAGAGGATGACCCAGGATAGGACAGGGTTCAGGTCTATTGTTCAGATGGACACTATGATATTTCCTTGACTTGATGGCCCTTGCAACAACAATGAATTAGGACTTACATGATGACAATGAATTGGGTTTGGTTTGGGTGTCGCCATTTGAGAAAGTTTATATTATTAATGTAAATAGTGGCCATTGGGATAAAGGAATATTCTGTATCCGATGAATTATTGACTTACTAACTAATAATATAATTTAATTTAATAAGAGCAAATGAAATCTTGTGTGTTTCCATTTATATTTCTTTGGATCATTTTCTCATGTGTCCTTTCTTGAATAGTTCTACTTATGTTTTCTGGAAAAATAGTGAATTGATAATTTGTCTCTACTTATATTATTTAGAGACTCCCTGGATAATGTACATAGTTTACACATTTGGCTACTAAGTGGAGTATTCGAAGTTGTAGGTAGGCCATCCTGAGTACCTTGCAAAAAAACCCCAAAAAACCTTTGGTGTCTACTCTTTTAAAAATCAGCTACTAAAAGCTACAATTCTACACTGATACCCTTGAAATTCTTATGAATCGCAATCAACTTGAATGCTTTTTGGGGTTTTTGGCATTTTTTTGTTTTTGTTGTGTTGCTAAGAGTGAACATCAGAGGACTCCAGTTCATGTATTATTCCTATAACTCATCCGCTCATTCTTTCTGTTATTCATTAATTCAGTAGATCTTAGCTATATGCCAGGAATAAAATAAGAAACCAAATTTCTACACTGCTCACTTTGGCATCTGTCATGTTAGAACATTGATTCTAAGAAACAATTGTGTAAAAAATGATAGTTATGTGTGCATGTAGAAATTGTTGTTAGATGTTGTTGAATTTACTTCAATTCACAGAGACCCTTGATACAGCAAATCAAAACCTTGCCCAGTGCTGCTTCAGCCAGTACTAATAATTTATGCAATTTTCATTCAAATGTTTAACAAAAAAATCTCTTCTAAGTCATAGATTAGAAGAATATAGTTTTACTCTAAAATGATGACTTAGAAAGCTCAGAATCTATACATTATGGCTAAAAAAGACATATTAATTACTTTGAGGTAAAAACTGTTAAAATGAAAAAATATCCAATATCACCACAATATTAACGAAAATCCCTTAGAGTGAGACTGAAGATGTGTGCAATCCAATAAGACAGCAGACAGGGAAAGAAGATGGTAAAAGCCCATAGAGAAGGGGCTATAAGTCAACTTGCAGGTTAGATAGTCTGTCAAAATGGGTGGAAGATGGCTGGAAAGAAGGTGAAAGACACTGACAGACTGAGACTTCTACAATTAAAACTGAAGTTGGAATTCTGTCTCGGCATCGCCATTTCTCTTCAACTTCTGTATACAGGAAATCTAAATTTCAGTGGCAGATTGCACAAATACAAATACACTCTGGACTCATGTTTCCCGTGTTTACTGGGAACTTTGTCCATGTCAAGGATTATAAATATTTTTAGAGGCTTTATTTCTGTAAAGAAGAGGCTATGAAGTTGGGAGACAGATGTCTGCCATACCTAGAAACAGAATCTTTGATTGTTGTAAAAAATTGTGAAATTGTTCACTTCAGATTAGTAAATAAACACAAGTAAACCTACTCTTGCCTTGTTTTTTGAGTTATCTGATACTGTTACTGATGTGTCTTAAAACACAGAGTGGGCTAATGTTCACAGCAGCAAATAACTATCCAAATTAATGAACCTATTTTGCTTTTGTATAAACGTTCATGCTTCAGGCTAATTGCTTATTTAGTTAAGGGCTTCAGCCTTAATAAGAATTGCTTTATGTATAATACACAAATATCGAAGATATAGCAATTAAATCTACACAGCAATTTGTAGTAAGTAAACAACTTTAAGACTAGAAATAAAAATAGGAGTACATTTAAATGACTAATCCATAGCTTTTTCAAGAGAATTAGGATTTGTTTTTTCATTTTTTAAAAAAATACAATTACTTAACCATAATGGTCCTGTAATGTAAGACTTCTTAAAATTTCAACTCAAAGTATTTTAGTTCTGAAAGAATATGAGCACAGAGAGATTTTTGTTGTATGTTGTGGAGTTGATTTTGATTCATGAACAGAACTATCCTAGAGGGTTTCTTAAGGCAATCTTTATGGAAACACTGCCTGATCCTACCTTCATGAAACTACTGAGTAGCTTGAATTTGGGCTTGAATTTGTATTGGCAGCACAATTCCTTGGCAGAACAATGTACCTCCTTAGTGTCATTGTGCACCTTACAATCTTGATTATGTTATTGTTGTTGTGTGTCATTGAGTCTAACCCACTAATAGCTGACTCTCCAGTTGGTTTTAAGAGGAGATTTCTCATCCTTCTCCTGGGGAGCAGCTGATGGATTTGAACTGTGTGCCTTTGAAATTGCAGTACATAGTTTGGCTAAAATTTGAGCCACAGGGTTGAGTTTTCATTCCTGGAAAAAGGATGACTAATATTTTCTATTATAAGATGAATTTGGATTCTTATCTGCTAACACTTTTCTCTCATTCATTCTCAATGCTCCTTTTTTTCCTGATTTTGGCTTCTGTTTAAATGTTCATTTTAGGGAGGATAACACTCAAATAAGGGAACTCTGGTGACTTAGTGGTAAGAAATTGTGCTGCCCATCCAAAAGACTTGATGTTCAAATTCACCAGCTACTCCTTGGGAGAATAATGGGCAGTGTCCTCTTGTGGATTTACTGCCTCTGAAAACATGGTGGAGAGTCAGCCATGAGTTGGTTCTGACTTGAGAGTACACAAAAACAAGAATGTTTAGATAGGAACAATATAGTTAAGTCCTTGATTACTAATCATAAAGTCTCCTATTCAAGCCCACCCAGTGGCTTCATGAAGAATGGATCAGGCTGTGTTCCCATAAAGATTACAACCTTAAGAAACCATCTAGAATAGTTCTACTCATGAATCAAAATCAACTCTACACCATAAAACAACAATCTCTCTGCACTCATATCCTTTCAGAACTAAGAGTCTTTGATTTGAAATTTTAAGAAGTCTTACATTCCAGGGCCATTGTGGCCATGTGTATCTTGGATATTCATGAGTACCTTTTAATTCTCTGGCATGAATAATGCTAGGAGATTGGGGCTGGAAAATTACAGAGGTGGTGACTGTGTTGGAAATGCTAAGGATTGAATCACACATTTTACTGTGATCAAGGTCTGTCTTCAGTTTCATAAGTCCGATTTTCCCTAGTGATTGTTTTATTTTCTTGTAAAATAAAACAACACAAGTGTCCATCAATAGATAAATGAAGAAAGAAACCATTATACATGTGAAAAATGGGCTCTTTTACAATTAAAAGAAGACGAAAGAATTAAAGAAACATTGCATAACATGGATGGATCTGGAAAATATTATGTTGAGTGAAGGTAGTGACAAAATAAGACAAAACATAATATAAATGTCTAGTATTGTAAAAAGCAAAATAGGGGTTTACACTCAGAAAGAATAATTTTTAGATGATTACCAGAGATTGGAAGGGAAGAAGAGGAAAGTAAATAGGTAATAGACATGTGTTAAGATGAGTGAAGGGAAAGATAATAAATAATGAATGGATGATCAACACATACCACCAAAGAAATATAAAGTGTGGAGAAGTGCACAAGAAATGAAATCAATAGGTACACACTACCACATACACAAACTTGCAATATCAGCCATAATAAACACTAATCTATGAGCTATAAGCAGATATATAGAGAAACTAGTAAGACAGGTTCATAAAAGTGAAAGACATCTATGATCATGTATAAATAAATTATACAGTTATTCATTGAGTTAACAAATAAAATGTCTGAATTAAAAGTTTTCAGACATAAAAAACATATAAAAAGGTTTAAAGAAATAATAAAATAATAAACTTTTTTTCATCCAAAACCATATGGATAAAGATAATTTAAAACCCCTGATATTCAGAAGCCAGAGAAACTAGAAAGTGGACTTTGTAGTCATAAAATTGTTCCTTTCTGTATGGAACTTTGTGTTTTCAAATTTCAACCACTCATGTGCAAGTTCAAATTAAAACTAAACAAAGTTAAATCATATCCATAGGAATAAAAATTTGATCTTGCGCCTGTCCCTCCTGAATTTAAAACTAATTCAAGAACAGTTTTGAGGCCTTGAACACTAATGAACGAAGACCAAATGATCTGTGGGAAGATATCAAGAATATAGTTCATGAAGAATGCAAAAAGTCATTACAAAGAGAGAAGAAGGAAAGACAAAAATGGATGTCAGAAGAAAATCTGAATATTGTACGAGAGCTCTCAGGAGCTAAAGTAAAGAAAAGAAATACAGAAGTTACACAGCTGAACAGATTTCAAAGGGCAGCTTGGGAAGACAAGGCAAAGCATTATAATGAAATGTGCAAAGAGCTGGAGTTGGAAAATCAAAAAGGCTGAACTTGCTTGTAATTTCTTAAGCTGAAGTAACTAAAGAACAAATTCAAGCCATGAGTTGCATGTGAGAATTCTTTGGACAGAGTATTGAATGATTCACGAAGCATTAAAAGTAGATAGAAGTAGTATACAGAGCTATTGTACCAAAAAGAATTGGCTGATACAGAAAAATTTCAAGAAACAACATATGATCAAGAAGCCATGGTGATGAAGGAGGAAGTTCAGGCAGCTCTAAAGGACTTGGAAAGAAAATCCCTAGGAATTGATGGAATACCAATTGATGAATTTCAACAAACATATACTGCCCTGGATGTGCTCACAGGTTGTGCCAAGAAATCTGGAAGACAACTACCTGCCCAACTGACTTGAAGTGATCCATATTTATTCCTATTAAAAAAAATGTGAACCGACAGAGTGTGGAAATTACCAAACAATATTACTCATATAACATACAAGCAAAATCCTGCTGAAGATTATACAAAAATGACTAGCACAGTGCATTGACAGAGAACTAAAAGAGACATTAATGTGAGATGGCTCTTGGCAGAGAGCAATGGGTACCAGAGGAATGTCTATGTTTAGTTGACTATGCAAAGGCATTTGATTGTGTGGATCATAACAAATCGGGGCTAACCTTGAGGATAATGGGAATCCCAGAACACTTGATTGTGCTTATGTGAAACATATACTTGGACCTGGAAGCAGCCCTCAGAACAGAGTATGGAAATACTGCATGATTCAAAATCAGCAAAGGAGTACATCATGGATGCATCCTGTTCCCATATCTTTTCAATCTATTCAGGAAGCAGGTGTTTATGAGGAGGAAGATAGCATCAGGATAGGAGGAAGAGTCATCAACAACCTACACTATGCAGATGACACAACCTTGCTTGCTGAAACTGAAGAGGTCCTGAGTGTTTGGTCAAGCACTGTAGTCAAAGACTGTAATCTTCAATATGGATTGAAGCTCAACACCAAAAAGACAAATATTCTCACCACCGGACCAATTCACAGCACCATGGTAGATGGAGAAGAGATTGAGGATCAAGAGATTTATACTGTTTACTCAACACTCTTCACACCAATAGCCAGGAAATCAAAAGACACATTGTGCTGGGAAAAATATGCTGTCAGTGACCTCTCCAGAGTGCTGAAGAGCAATGAGTTCAGTCTAGATACCAAGGTGCCCCTAATCCAGGCCATGGTCTTCTCAATTACTTGTTACTAATCAAAGCTGAACAATGACTAAGGATTGCAGAAGCATAGATGCCTTCGAATTGTGGTGCTGGCGAAGTTTTGAACATACTATGTACCTCCAAGAAAACAAGTAGGTCTGTCTTGGAGAGGATGAAACCAAGTGTCTCCTTGAAGGCTAGGATTTTGAAGCTCCATCTTATATACTTTGAGCATGTGGCCAGGAGAGATCAGTCCTTGGAGAAGGACATCAGGCTCAGAGAGTGGATGGACTGCGCAGGAGAGGAAAACCATGGAAGAGATGGACTGATACAGTAAGATGGACTGATACAGTAACTGGCTCAATGGGTGTTGGTGTATCTGAATTAGTGAGACTGGCTCAGGACAGGGCAGGATTCATAGCTGCTGTACATAGGATCACTATGTCTCACAGGCAACTTGATGGCACATAACAACAGCAACAATATGGAACTTAATTCTACTCATTATCCTCTATGAAGGGACTGATATTAATATAGGTAGAATAAGTGATTTACTGATTATCAAAATCTTCAGCCATCTTTGAAAACATAACAGGACCAATTTTTATTGTAAGGATTATTAAATGTTGAAATGAGCACATCATTATTGAATTGTATATCTAAATTCCCAATAAGACATAGGCCAAAGTAATTTATTTCAATTTTTTTTTCACAGAGTTAACCACAATCAATATTTATTAAATTTAAAAAATTATTTAGGTTACCAATTGCTATTGACTAAACTTGATCCTTATTTTAAATTTGTTGATAGTTTACTAGAAAAGAAGCAGTCAGTACAATGTTATTCAGCTTCTTAGCTTCACAGTAGTGTGATTGCTGAAACTGGAGGATCGGAAGTGCTTGTTGCAGAGTGTCAAGGACTGCAGCCTTCAATATGGATTGAGGCTCAATATCAAGAAGACAAAGATTCTCACCACTGGGCCAATTGGCAGCATCACGATGAACGGTGAAGAGATTGAGATTGTTAACAAATTTAGTTTGCTTGGCTCCACAGTCAACACTCTTGGCATCATCAGCCAGGAAATTAAAAGACGTATTGTGATGGATTTTCACATGCAAGCAAGATTCTACTGAATATCATCCAAAAACGACTGGAACAACACATCAGCAGAGAACTGCCAGAAGTCCAGGCTAGGTTTAGAAGGGGTTGTAGTACTAGGACATTGTAGCTGATGTTAGATGGATCTTGGTTGAAAGCAGAGAATACCAGAAGAATGTCTATCTGTGTTTCATTGACTATGCAAAGGCATTTGACTGTGTGGATCAT
>NW_006400082.1:1412568-1467770 GCF_000299155.1 Elephantulus edwardii | reverse complement strand
CAACAACAACAACAACGTTGTGATGGGTAAGTCTGCTGTTAGGAACCTCTCCGGAGTACTGAAGAGCAATGGTGTCACTCTAAAGCCTAAGGTGCACCTGATACAGGCCATGGTCTTTGTAATCACTCGCTATGCATAAGAAAACTGGACAATGACTAGGGAGGATAAAAGGAGAATTGATGTCTTTGAGCTGTGGTGTTGGGGAAAAGTATTGACTATACCATGGACTGCTAAGAAAACAAACAAGTTCATCCTGGAGAGGGTAAAACCAAGTTGCTCCTCGGAGGTAAGGATTCTGAGGCTTCTTCTGACATACTTTTGACATGTTACAAGGAGGGACCAGTCCTTGGAGAGGGATGTCATGATTCGGACGGTGGAGGGACTGTGTAGGAGAGGAAGAGCCTCTTTGAGGTGGAATGATTCAGTGACTGGTGTAGTCGGGATAGGTGTGTCAGAGACAATGAGATTGACACATTATAGAGCAGGGTTTAGGGATGTTGTACATAGGGTTGCTATGAGTCTCAGGTGACTTGATGGCACATAACAGCAGTAGCAACAAAACCAACAACTGTTTAATAGAACCTATGGACTTTGTTCATAATAAATTGTACTGCTAACCCAAAGACCATTTATCCTCTGGCATTTTTAATCCATCCTTGGAAACTTAATGGAGGTTCAGCTTTGAGTTGACTCCAACTCCACAGCACTGAGAGAAAGAAAGCTATCTTACCCTGGATTCTCTAAAGAAGCAGAACCAATGTAGTTGCTGTCTTCAGAGGCTACCAAGGGTAGTAGAAAGTTATAGCCACAGGACATTTTGCAGCTAACTCAAAAGTCTACATTTCTGCTCTCTGGTAGTTTAAATCCATCAGTGATTTTGTGTCAGAAAGATGGACAGTCCCTTCCATGATACTTACAGTAATGAAAACCCAATGGAGGATCAGCTATGAGTTGGTTCTGGCTTGAATTTGATATTCAGTGTAAGCTACACTTCTGAGGAAACTTCTCATACATTGACTCATGGCTATGGCCATTTAAAGGGTGTTTCATCTCACCCTAGTGCTCTTATATTGAATCAAGCTTCATAGTATGAGACTACATCACCGAGAATAACTACATCATTATACAACTGACATATTACCTCATTATATAAATACCACAGTAGGGAATCATGGCCAAGTTTACATATGATCTTAACTATCACAAATGCCAATAGAAAAGATAAACAGCATACATTACAATAAATTTAAGAATTTAAAAATAATTTCACAGGATTGAAATGACTGACTTCTCTACATTTTCTTCTTGTACACACACAAAATTGAAAAATTACCTGAACATCAACAAATGAGCCTCTGTCAGGCATCCTCATACGATCTGATGAAAAAAGCATGGGCTCTGAAGACTGATAGAAAACCCTGTGCTTAAGTCCAGATCTGTCATTCATCAGTATTTTCCCATTAGGGTCTCCATTTCCCCATATGAGGTTGTACAGAGTTAGAGAAAAAAATGCATTAAAGTGTATTAGGAGGACAGAGAATCAGTGTATATCCTGTCCCACAATAAATCTAGCTAGTTTTCAAAAACCACCCTAAGCTATAATGCTGCTGTGTACTTTTGAGTCAATTCTGATTAATTTTTTTTTCTATGAATGACTCAGTAGATTGGCCAACAGAGTTTTCTAAGCTGTAATTTTTGCTAAGAAGAATGTGTTGTTGGGATTGGAGAAAGACTCATCAACAACTTGCATTAGGCAGCTGACAGAAATTTCCTTGATGAAAGTGAGGAAAACTTGAAGCATTTACTGAAGAAAATCATAGACTATAGTCTTTGGTATAAATTACATCTCCACATCAAGAAGTAAAAAATCTTCTCAACTCGAGCACTAGGCAACAGTATGATAAATGAAGAAAAGATTGGTGCTGTGAATTATTTCATTTTACTTGGTTCGATAAAAATGTCCATAGAACAAGAAGACAAGCAATCAAATAACACATTACATTGGAAAAATCTGCTGCAAGGGCCTCTTTAAAGTGCTAAAGATCAAGGATTTCAGTTTAAGATGCATCATTTCCAACCTAGGGTGTTTTTGATTGCTTCATATGCATGTGAAAGTTGGACAATGAATAAGGAAGACTGAAAAAAAATTGATGCCTTTTAATTGTGGTATTGACAAAGAATATTAAATATGCTATGTGTTATGTAGATGACACAGTCTTGCTTGTGGAAACGGGAGGCATTTTGCTGCAGAAGGTCAAGGACTGAAGCCTTCAATATAAATTGAAGCTCAATGTCAAGAAAATCAGCATTCTCACCACTGGGCTGATGACAGAATCATGAAAGAGGTAAAGATACTGAGATTGTTAACAGCTTCAATTTGCTTGGCTCCACAATCAACACTCCTGGTACTAGAAGTTAGGTAATCAAAACAAGAATTATATTGGGAAAATCTGCTATCAGGGATCTCTCTAGAGAACTGAAGAGCAATGATACTAGTCTGGAGTCTGAGGTGAACCTAATCCAGGTAATGGTTTTCACAATTACTTGTGATGCATCAGAAAGCTGAACCAGGGATGACAAAAGGAGAATCAATTCCTTTGAGTTGTAGTGCTGGAGAACAGTTTTGAATATACATACCATGGACTGTTAGATGAACAAACAGATTTGAACTGGAGGTGGTGAAACCAGGCTGCTCCTTGGAGGCAAGGATTTTGAAGCTCCATTTGATACACTTTGGGCATGTTGCAAGGAGAGACTAGTCCTCGGAGAGGGACATCATGCTTGGGAAGGTGGAGGGACAGCACAAGAGAGGAAGGTCATAGATGAGATGGATTGTCTCAGAGGCTGGGGTAATGAGAGTAAGCGAGCTGGAGATGATGAGGTTGGGACAGGCTAGAGCAGAGTTTAGAGAAGTTGTGCAAAGGGTCAGTATGAGTCACAAGTGACTAGATGGCACTTAACAACAATAGCAACATTAAATATATAGCTCAGAAGGGTGGAGGGAACAGCTTAGGAGAGGAAGATCCTGGATGACATGGGTTGATACAGTAACTGGGATAATGAGGGTAGGTGTTTCGGAGTCATTGAGACTGCCTCAAGATAAGGCAGGCTTCAGAGCTGCTGTACATAGGGTTGCTATGAGTCACAGGCTACTCCATGGCACATAACAACAACAACAATAACATCCAAATTAGGGAGCTCTGGTGGCCTTGTAGTAAGAAGGTGTACTGCAATCCTGAAGGAACATGGTTTGAATAGACAAGCTTCTTGGCACGAGGAGGATAGGCAGCCTTCTTCAATGTGATTAAACAGCCTCTGAATACTCACCAGAGGGTTAGCTATAGTCAATTCTGACTCAGTGGTGCTCAGAAATAGCATTTAATAGCTTGCCAGAAGAGTAAACTAATATATCTGTGAGGAAGTGTAACCAGGTGTTCTTTAGAGGCAAGGATGGTGAGATGAATCTCCTATGCTTTAGCCATATTGTCTCGAGGGCCCCATCTCTGGAAAATTACTTTATACTTGGAAAAGAAGAGAGTCAACAAGGAAAGGAAGATCTTCAATAAGATAAAATGACACAGTGACTCAACAATGGGTTTAAACATGGCAGAGATCATGAAGATGGCACAGGACTGGGCAATGTTTCAATCAGGTATATATAGGATAGCTACTTGGTGGGACCTAACAACAACAATATATCTTTACAAAAGAAGAACAAGAGGACTGACTTCTGTGGAGCAGATGGATGAGTTTGAGGCACTAACTTTTCCACTAGCAGTGAAAGGCTTAACTGTTGTGACACTTTGTTATTTAGTCGTTAGTTGCGATAGCGTTGGCTATGAGTCATAGTGACCCTATGAACAATATATCTGAACCTCACACTATCCTGAACTATCCTCGTGACTTCTGTCTTGCTCAGGCCTGTTGTGGGAGTCATTGTGTCAATCTGTCTCATTGAGAATCTTCCCCATTTTAAGAATTCTCTACATTTCCCAGCATGATGTCTCTTTCTGAAGACTCATTCTTCCTGAAAATATGCCCAAAGTAAGTGAGACTGTTTCATCAACTTTGCCTCTGAGGAGTACTCTGGTTGAACTTTCTTTAAGAGAGTTATTTCTTTTTTTGGAAGTTCATGGGATATTAAAAACTATTAACACCAAATCATTCAATGACATCAAATCTTCTTTGATCTTCCTTATTCATTGTCTAACCTTCAGATATATAGGAAACAATTAAAAATACTACAACTAATATCAGGCACACCTTAGTCTATAAGATGATATTATTGCTCTGTAGAACTTTGGAGAGGTTCTTGACATCAATTGTTCCCTATGGAACATGTCTTGCAATGTGATTTCTTGACTCCTACTATCATGGGTATTGATTGTGGATCCAAGTAAAAGAATATTGTTGATAACTTCAATCTTTTCTCCATCTATGAAAAAGTTGTCTGTTGGTTCAATGGTTAGGATTTTTGTTTTCTTGGTATTAAGAAGAAACCCATGCCCCAGGTTGTACTTTTTGATATTCTGTACCAAGTACTTGAGGTTCTCCTCGCTTTTAGAAAGCAAGGTTCTATCTATCATCTGCATAATGTTGCTTATTGGTGAATCTCCAATCATGATGCCTCTTTCTTCTTTATATAGTCAACCTTCTCGAATAACTTGCTCAACATACAGATTGAGTAGGTATGAAGAAAGGATCTGACCCTGGTGTACCTTTCCTGGTTTTAAACCATACAATGTTCGCTGTTCTGTTCAGACAAGTTTTTTGTTCTATATAGAGATTTTTCATGAGTATTTCCTAAGTATTCTGGGATTCTTATTATTGTCAACACTATCAATAATTTGTTATTATCCACACAGTCAAATGCCTTTGTATAAATGATAGAACACAACAGACATCTTTCTGGTATTTTCTACTTTGTGTCACGATCCATCTGACAACAGCAATGATATCCCTTATACCATAGGTTTTTCTGAATCTAGTGGAATTTCGGACAATTTTCTGTTAATGTCTGCTTCAGATTTTAAAATAATTTTCAATAATATTTTACTTCCATGTCATATTAATGATAATGTTCAACACTTTTTATAGTATATTGAATCCCGTTTCATGAGAACAGGAACAAATGGATCTCTTTCAATCAGTTGGCCAAGTAGCTGTCTTCTATATCTTTGGACAGAGACAGGTGAGCATATTCTGGTTTGCATCTCTATCTTGAAACATTTCAGTTGGTATTCTATGAATTTCTGGGTCTTATTTATTTTTTTTTGTCAATGCCTTTAGTGCAGTTCAGTGCCAGCAGTCAATACCAGGTCAGAGTCTGACTATGGAACAGATCATCCACTAACTACTCAGAAGCAAGTTCAAATTGAAGGTGAAGAAAATAAAAACAAGTCCTTGAAACGAAAATATTATTTGAAGTGTATCCCAACTAAGGTTTTAAACCATTTGAAGAATAGATTTGATACATTTAACACCAATGAAACCAGACAAGTTGTGGAATGACATCAAAGGCATCATCTATACAGGAAGAAAAACAAAAAGGCATTACAGAAAAGAGAAGAAAGAAAAGAACAAAATGGATATTGGAAGAGACTCTGAAACTTGGAATGGAAAGCAATGCTGGACAGGAGATTTCAAAGGGCAACTTGAGTAGACAAAAATATAATGAAATGTGCAAGGAACTGGAGTTGGAAAACCGAAAAGGAAGAACATACTTGACATTTCTCAAGCTAGAGGAACTAGAGGAAAAAATTAAAGTGTTGAATTATGACACTGAAGAAATCTGTAGACAAAATCTTGAAAGATTCAGAAAGAATTTTTTTTTAAAAAAAGATGAGTGGCATACACAGAGTCACTGTGGTAAAAGAAATTGGTGGACACTGACAATCAATTCAGTATATGATCAAGAAGTCTAAGCTGCATTGAAGGCATTGCCAAAAATGAAGAACCCAGGGAACTGAGAGACTAACAAGTTGTGATACTAGGGATCCTTTAAGAAAAATCCAAAGATGCGTAATTCTTTTTATTTTATTTACTATTCCCTTCCACCTCCCCACCCCTGCCAGTTGTCCTTGTTAATTCTTGTCTGGGTTATTCCTGGTATCTTAATATTGCTCACAGCTCTTCTTTTTTTCCTTTCCCTAGTGAGAAGTCAATGATTTGTGGTGCTTCCCGTGGACAATTTTTGGGCATCCATAGCTCAGGGAGATGTGTTTGTGCTGCAGCAGGCTGCCTCTAACGTATGCCTATTTTAGAAAGCAGAGAAGACATTTGAAAGGGCATGCTGTGATGGATCTCTTTTCAAGTAAATAATAAATTCACTGAATCCCCCCACCACCAATTAATCCATTCTAGTAAACCATTTGCCTTCTTATTTGTTGGGGCTTTATCCTTGTGGAGTTCTTAGCAATGCTATAAGCTCTATGCTGGTACTTAAGGTGATGGACTGTGAAAGACAGAAAAGAGGAAGAAGCTGTTGTCAAAGCAAATTAATTATTAATGTTTATAGTTTTCCCATCTTAAGGGTTTGCTGAATCCCAGCTGTTCAGTGCTTAGTGTGTAATAACTGCAACTGTATTTACAAGGGGAACGGGAAGGGCCTTGTAACCACCACTGAAGGCAGCTCATGCTACCAACCAGCTACTGGTTTGTCCATTCTTTGGGAAAAGCAAGTAGCACGTTGTCTTGAGGGCCATTGAACTTGAGAGTTAAGGGAGGAGGAATAGGCAAGTTGGTCTGTGGCTCTAAAACAGAAGAGTATCTCCCAAACTACCCAACTCCCCCTCTATTAGAGTGAGGAAGAATCCTAATATTTCAGGGTAAATTGCATGAGGAATACTTGTGATATTTTGTAATTCAATGCTTTAAAATTTATATGGGAGTTGGGAGGATATTTAGGAAAATAACCAGTTTTGTCATGGGATTTGATATACTATCTCTTAGAAACTTGTAACTTATACAAGACTGGGTCATAATGCCATGAGCTGAAGATGCTATGATATTTAAGAGTATAGTAAGAGTAATGGAAGTAATGGGGATTTTGTGAAAGGATCCCTGGTGGAACAATGACTAAATACTCATCTCCTAACTGAAAGGTCAGTCATTCAACCCACCAGCTGCTCTGTGGGAGAAAGATGCTACAATCTGTTTCTGTAAAGATACAATAGGTTAATGGAATTTGTGAAATGAAGTTGCTGAGATTTTGTCTTTTCTTTTTCTCGTTTTATTTATTTTGAAGTGTACTAAGTATTTTATTTTAAGGTAAACTAATAGGTCTTTTTTCACACAATCAATATATATTCATATCACAGTCTAAAAATCAATAAAACACAGGTAACAGACATACCCAACACCTGAGTTTTATCCCAATACCCAAGATCACTTGTTTTTTCTTTACTTTTCTCTGTTCATGTATTTGAACATACTCATATACGTTATAATCAGTTTTATGAACTGCTTATTGCATTGAACAATACAGCTTCATAATCTATTCTTTTTTTAAAAAATATTGCTTTAAAACACTTTACTGGTTTGAATATAATCATTCATATACATCATGTTTTATACATGTACTTTGTGTTTTATACAATTATTAGTATACATTATGTTTTCTTTTTAATATTACTCTGATATTACTCTGATTTTTTATAAAGTTTGAATACATTGTTTTTCACAAAAGAACCTTCACTCCACCCAACCATTGAATTGTACAACCCTATGATTAACACCCTATACTCATCCCTCTATTTCCACCCCCCCCCTTTGGACCCTCAGACTTATTCTACAATAAAGATTTTTTTATACAGTATTTGTCCTTGTGAGACTGAATTAGTTCACTCAACAAAATGCTCTCCAGATCCTCCCAAGTTAGGTAGTAATTTACAAAATGATTGCTTCTGCGTGCAGTGTAGTATTCCAGTGTATGAATGTACCACAACTTCCTAATCCCATAATTTATTCTTTTCTTTACATATTTCCTATTGTGAATACGTAAATTTTCCCCCCCTGCCTGTGTGGCTGCCCACAGTACAGATGTGAATACTATCTATGAGCAAACTATTATTACTGGACATTTCTAATATTATATCCCCTATGGCATCCACTTCCTAAACAACATGCCTCTGGAAACTCTATGAACTTTGATAAATGTCAATAATTATAGAGGGGCTTCAAGCCTTTTGTTCATAGGGTTTGTATGAGTCATCCTCAACTCAAATGCAATGAACAACAACAACAACAACAACATTACAAATTGCCATGGGAATGAATATGTTTAAAGCGGAGCAAACTTCAGTCTCTGTGCACATATTTTAAGTGGGGATATGGGATAATTAAGATATGCGTAATTGTTATTGTGCCTATTTGTATATTATAATTGATGTTGTATGACCATTTAGTTGGTTCCACCTCATAGAAACTCCATGGTCGTGAAGAAGTGAGTGCCCTCCCTCGTGGTGAGTCAGCCTTATAGTCTCTGCTGTACTTAAACTCATTGTTGGAGTCAGTGTGTCAAACCAACTGGTTGAGGGTTTGCCTCACGGAACTTTTCCTTTTTCAAGAATGATACTGTTCTCCAGAGGCTTGTTCTTCCTGATAACATGCACAGCATACAAGAAGAAGCTCCATTCCTCAATCTTACTTTTAGGGGATAATGTAGCTGCATATTGTCCAAAAAGGATTTATTTACTCTTCCAGCAGTTCATGTTATGCTCAGAATTCTTTTCCATCACTGCAATGTAAAGACATCTATTCTTCATCATTCTGTGAGTATTAATCTCACTTGTCGCAGATGAGAAAAATTACTTCTAAAACTGACAGGAAGTAAAATGACTTGCCCTACGTCACACAGAAAGGAAACAGCAAAACTACTGTTCAAACTTAGCTTTCATATAGTAACTGTGTTTTCTAAACCAGAGCCTATAACCTACAACCAGGTACATCTTAGGTTTTAAACTAACATCATTGCTCTTTAAAAGGACTTTGGAGAGGTTCTGACATCAGATTTCCCAATGGTGCTGGAGAAGAGTATTGAATGTACCATGGACTGCCAAGAAAACAAACAGATTCAACCTAGAGAGGGTTAAACCAGGCTACTCCTTGGAGGCAAAGATTCTGGGGCTTCGTCTGACATACTTTGGACATGTTGCAAGGAGAGACAGGTCTTTGGAGAGGGACATCATGCTGGGTAGAGTAGAGGGACAGCACAGGAGGGGAAGGCCCTCTGTAAGGTGGATTGATTCAGTGACTGGGGTAATTGGGATGGGTGTGTCAGAGGCAATGAGATTGGCACAGGATAGAGAAGTGTTTAGGGCTGTTGTACATAGGGTCGTTATGAGTGGCAAGCGACTTCGCGGAACATAACAACAACAGCAACATATGTTTCCTGGTCTCCTGACTACTGATAACGCAGGGTGTTGATTGTACATCTAAGTAAGATAAAATCATTGACAATTTCAGTGATTCAAAATAAAAATATTTTCTTCATCTACCATGATGTAGGTCCAGTGGTGAAGATGTGAGATGATTTAAAGAAGCTTGGTACAAAGAGGCTCAGAGAGACATCCTTCCTTAGCACTGTAAAGAACTCCTGTACAAATATTTTTATTAGCGAACTTTTCTGAAAGCTCTTAATTTTTGAAGATGAAATGATAGTTTTTTAAAATAGCATTCATTGAATTTACCCATGGTTCTCATATTCCTGTCAGAGCAGAGATGTGCTCAATACAGTTGTCAGTGGTTGGTTTTTCAGAAGTAGACCCCCAAAATTTTCTTCTAAGATGCCTTTGGATTGACTCAAACCTCCAACTTTCTGGTAAACAGTTATGAGTATTAACTCTTTGTACCATCCCAAGACTCAGAGTTAAGTTAATTGTACACTTGGTATCTAGATTACATATTTAGGCTAACATTGTTGTTAGGTAACATTAAGTTGATTATGACTCATAGTGACCCTACGAACAACAGCTCTGTGCCTTATGCTACCTGTGCCATCTTCATCATTTCTGATACTTGAGCTCATTGTTACAGTAACTGTGTTGACTCATCTTGTTGTGGGTCTTCCTCTCTTTCATTGACCCTCCATGTTTCCAAGAATGATGTCTTTTTTCAAGGACTGGTTCCTCCTAATATCATGCCCCAAATATCACCTTCCTGCTTCTACAGAGCCAAGTTAGGACATCCTTGTCTCTAAGAAGTATCCTGGTTTCACTTTCTCCAAGACATATTTGTTCTTTTGCATTCCATGGGATATTCAGTATTCATTTTAAACACCACAACTCAAAAGCATTGATTCCTCTGACAGAAAATTATTCTTTATTCATTATCCAACTTTCAGATGTTTAGAAAGTAATTGAAAAGACTATGGCTTGAATCAGGCATATGGCTTGAATCACTGCTCCCTAGCACCTTAAAGATGTCTTTGACTGCAGAATTGTCCCAATCCACCATGTCTTTTGATTTCTTGACTGCTGGTACCAAGGATGTTGATTGTGGATTCAAACAAGAGGAAATTGTTGACAACTTCAGCCTGTTCTCCATCATGATGTTGCCTATTAACCCTGGTTTTTTTTGTGTTGTTATTTTTTCCCCCTGATGTTGACATATAATCCAAATTGAAAGCTGCCATCTTCAATTTATGGCTGACATGGAGAATAAAACAACAATTCCAAAACACTTAATTGTGCTCATGTGCAACCAATTCCTAGACCATGACTTGTTTGAACAGAACAAGGGAACACTGTGTAGTTGAAAATCAAGAAATGTGTGTCTCGATGCTGTATCCTTTCTCCATATTTATGAGATTTGTATGCTAAGCAAATCATTTGAGAAGCTGGAAGAAGGTTCCATCAGGAGCAGAGGAAGACTCATCAATAACCTGTGTTATGCAAATGGCTCAATCTTGCTTGTTGAAAGAAAAGAGGACTTGAGACACTTGCTGTAGATAAAAAACTACTGGGTAACATGTTGTTGTTGTTGATTGTTATCTAGTCAAGCATGCCTCGTTAGAACCCTGAACAAAATACCTCTACAACTATTATCATTTCTCAAAGTTCACAGAGTTTCCAGAGGCATGTTGTTTAGGAAGTGAACGCCACTCCTGCTTCCAAACTGGGTAACATACTACTACCATATTCACTTAAAAAAAAATTAAAATTCTTAAATACTTGGCAGAATGCTTATACATTGACATCATGGTAGCATTTGTTGAATGGATGAATGCTTTATAATTTAAATTCTTTTTCAAAATGTTAATGTTTACTAAAGATATATGCATAGATGTTAACATCTTTGAATATTCCTGGAATGGAAATGAACAGTTGTAAGATAGCAACACGAGCCATTTGCATAAAACCATTTCTGGCAAAAGGAACATGATTATTACCCTACTGGAGGAAACCCCAAGCTTTTTCATACTGAGTTTCAATTAGCTTCAATTCAACTGAAGTGTCGAGGAAGTGAGAACAAGTTATCATTCTTCTCTCAGTTGGGTTTTAGGTTAATTTGTCACTTGATGGTATTTAGAGAGGCTCGTTCCATGGATTTCCCCCGCCCCTTCATTTTTGGAGTCTTTTTATGGCATTTGAATCTTTGTGACAAATATGTTTTATTTGTCCTGCTTGGTTGTCAGTGTGCAAATATAGTTTCTGTTCCTTTGAATGGTTATTAAAAAAAAAGCACACACACCAAAAAACACAAAAACCCAACAAACCTTGAGAAGAAATATGTCAAAAGGTTAAATAAAAGGTAAGCTCATGCCTAATGCCCCTAAATTAGAATGTTTTCTTCTATGAACTAAGTGACAAAAACAAGAAAAATCCTGGGGAAATATCATTGTTTCCTTAATATCATCTTATGGGTGGGCTCTTTTAAGAATGTTGTCTGTGATCATTTTCTGTTATAAAATATGACATTTGATGTGCAGGATGGAGTTGAGCTTAGGACAATTGGATACAAAATGCACATGTAAATCAAGCCTGATTTAGATACAGCCCTTATTTAAGGAAATTGTCAGAATTTATTAAAAAAATTTCTGCGGTTAAATGATTTTTACGATTTTTTAAAACCATGTTGAAGTTTTGACAAGCTTTTGGCCTATTCCCACGATTCTCCATCTGGGCACTCGTAATGATTTCTTACTTCATTTAGCACTTGCTCTCTGAATCCGTTTCCTTACAAGGGAGCACTGTGGGTTGGAGGGATAAAACAGCATTTTGTTTTCTGCTGTCAAAAGCATTGTGAAAGCAAGTATTCAATCTCCCTGGGAGCATAATTAAAGACTTCAATAGCCTTGAAATGTATTTCTCTATATTCTTTACATGTGTTTACTTGAGTTCTTTTTATGTGGTCTGTTTGCAACCATAGTATATTCTAGGGTTTGGTGTGTGTGTGTGTGTGTGTGTGTGTGTGTGTGTGTGTTTAAACAATCCTGATTTATTGACTGTACTGACGGTTTAATATGTGTCCTTTACTGTGCGAGGGGCGATAGCATAATTTTATTAATTCTCTTAAACAACTGTCTGGGGTGGTTAATGTCATCAGAATTTTACCTATGTAGAAGCCAAGGTTCATAAAAAGCAAAGAAGTGACTGTGTTTTGAGGTAACTTCCATAAAGTAGCTCAGTTCTAGTTAGTTTTCCCTCATTTTGGAGAAGCAAAACTAAGGTAATGGTAATAACTCCTGATAGTATTAATGTGATTGATGTTCAAATGAGATTATGAAAGAAAATAATATAGTCTAATGATTGGCTGAATTGAAGCCTAGTGACAATGCGCCTAGAATATTAGGCTGCTAACCCAAACATTCGTAGTTGTATTCCACCAGCCAATCCATGAGAGGAAGGTGTGCAGTTTTTTCTCATTAGTGTTCATAGCCTCTGAGACTTTTTGGAGGGTTACTTTGAGTTAGAATACACTTAATGGCTGTAGGTTTAGTTTGGTTTATTAAAACCAATGGTCCATACATTTAGATTATTTACAATTGCAATTCCTGATGTTTTCCCTAAGTGATAAAAGTATGTTCAAGTATTAGATTTTGCTGAACATACTTGACTGACTGTAGAACAATTCAAGGGGAGCATCCAGAATTTGCAGTGGTTCAGCATCATGCAAGGAGACTTAGGGAATAAGCACACTCTTGAACTTTGACAGGTGTAGGATTTCTTGAAGGACTTTACAGTTCCATCAGTAGTCCCTGAATGGCACCAAGAAGTAAACATTAGCTTTTGTTCTCAAATTTAGCAGTTGGAATTCATCCTAGGGTACCTTGAAGACCTGTGTCTACTTTCTGAAGGACAGCCATTGAAACCTTACAGTGTTTCTACTCCCACATGAATTGAAATCAACTCAACGGCCACTGGTTTGCTTGTGGTTTTTATACTGCTCCAGCAATGAAAGCACTAATCCTGCAAATATTAAATGCATCAAAATATCTCATCATAAGGAAGTAATTAAGGGGTGGTTGACTAGAATGTAGTGAAGAATTGAATGAATGACTTCCAGGAGCAATTTCATGTCTGACTCGAGTAAGACCTGATAACTTTTTTTTTTTATTAAGGATGATTTTACTTCTCTGAATAATTGAGATTTTAACTTAGTCCCCCATGATCTTTTCCCTATGGGACAAAGCATGTACTCCTCCTTCTCTCTTGAGGATTATCCTACCTTTTAGTTACACCCTCAGAAATTAATGATTCATCAAGCACTTCCTATTCACACTGGAACATAAGTGCTAAGTGGTGGTTTAGATGCACTGAGAAATTTCACTACCTTTTAGCAAGGAATGAAGTGCTTTAACAATGTTAATATTTCAGCTCTGTAATTTTGTAGACTGTGCTAAAAGAAAAATAGTAACATAGCCTGAATGTCTTGCCAAAACTCAGTTAAGTTTCCTCACTTAGGTGTATGCCAGGAACCGTGGGTCTGAAATATAGCTAGGTAGGCCAAAATAGTATTAATCTGAATATTGAGTCTGCATTAAGGAAATCTATCCTATAGGGTTAAATTGGTGAGATTTTTCACTAGATATTAGTAAGTAAGCACAAGAATTATGCTACTTTTGTTGTTTACTGGGTAATCCACCCCTGCTTTAGTACAGCCAAACATAATGAGGGCCAGGCTTATACCATCCTTAAGACTCCTGCTATGTTTGCACCTATTGCTGCAGCACCTGCAGCAGCTGTATCAGTCTTGTTGAAGATCTCTGCATGGCCTAGGGGGTAAAGAATCTTACTGTCAACACAAACAAACAATTGGAACCCAACAGCTGCTCTGTGGGAGAAAGATTGACCGCCTCCTCCCATAGAATTTGCAACCTCTGAAAACCTGCTGGAGGGTCAGTTAGGAGTTGGTTCTGACTTAACAACAATAAGTTGAATTGAGTTTTGATACTTTACTGTGGGAGCCATGGTGTCATATTCCATGGGAAGTTGTACTGCTAACCCCAAATATGAGCCTTTCTGATTTCAATCAACCAGCAGTTACCAGGAGAAAGACCGACAGTCTTCTGTGCAATTTATACAGGTTGGTTCAAACCCAATGACAAGGAGTAAATGTGACACTTTACCAAGCATGATGTTCTTCTCTAAGATCTAGTCCCTCCTGATAACATGTCCAAGAACATGAGATGAAATCTTATCATCTCCACTTCTGGAAGTCCGTGACATATTGAGTGCTTTTTACTAACACCATAATTCAAACCCATCAACTCTTCTTTGGGCTCCTTTATACATTGTACTCTTTTTGCATGTATGTGAGATGACTGAAAATACCATGGCTTGGATAAGACACACTTTAGTTCTCAAGGTAACATCTTCACTTTTTAAAATTTGGAAAAGATTCTTTCATCACATTTACCCAACGCAATATTTGTTATCTTGTTGTTAGGTGCCATCGAGTCGAGCATGACTCATAGCAACCCCATGAACAAAAGATCCGAACCTCATTGTATCTTGCATCATCCTCACATTTCCTGACACACAAGAGCCCATTACAGCAGTCACCATGGCAATTCACTTGGTTGAAGGTCTTCCTCTGCTTCACTGACCCTCTACCCATCACCATGTCCTTCTCCAAGGAACAGCTCCTCCCAGGAACATGTCCAAAGTATGTTAGGTGAAGCCTCATCATTCTTGTTTTCAAGGAGCACTCTGGCTGCACCCTCCCCAAGATGTATCTGTTCGTTTTCTTGGCAATCATTCATGGAATTATCAGTGCTCTTCTCCAACATCACAGCTAAAAGTCATCAATTCTTGTTCTGCCATCTTTATTCATTGTCAAGCTCTCAGATGCATAGCTAGTAATCAGAAAGACTATGGCCTGAATTGGATGCATCTTAGTCTTCAAACTGACATCACTACTCCTCAATAATTTGGAAAGGTCCTTAATTGCAGATTTTCCCAGTGCAATGCATCTCCTTATTTCCTGACTGTTGGTACCAAGGGTGTTAGTTGTGAATCCAAGCAAGACGAAGTTGTTGACAGTTTCAGTGTTGTTTTTATAGATAATTGATTATGGATTGAAGTAAAAGAAAATCTTTGACAATGTAGATTTCTTTCTTTATCATTAAGTTGCTTATTAATACAGTTGTTAAGACTTATTTCTTTATGTTAAAGTTTAATCTCTACTGAACGTTATAATCTGATCATTATCAATACATGCTTCAAATCTCTTCATTTTCAGTCAGCAAAGTTGTGTCTGCATATAACCCACTGCCACTGGTAGAGTCAGACTCAACATGCCCCTGAGGAGAATACTCATTTTTCTCCATGGCTCTTCTAGTGGGTTAACACTTGATCCACAGACTTTCTGGTGGGAAGCTTTATAAGTGAAATGGTACACTGCCAGGGCTTCTTGTGATCCATGTATTGTATGGCGTTAACAAATTATGCAAGCACTGAATACAGCGCCAGAGTGCAAATGCCAGAAGTGCAAGCTGGGTTTAGTAGAGATTGTTGCATCAGGAACATTATAGCTAATGTTCAATGGATCTTAGCTAAAAGCAATGGGTACCAGAGAAATGTCTATCTGTGTTTCACTGACTAGGCAGAGGCATTTGACTGTGTGGATCACAACAAACGGTGGCTAACCTTGAGAAGAATAGGAGTCTTGGAACACTTGATTGTGCTAATATGAAACCTGTATTTGGACCAGGAAGCAGTGATTTGAACATAGAAGGGAAATATCGCATGTCTCAAAATCAGGAAAGGAGTGTGTCAGTTATGCATCCTGTCTCCATACATCTTCAATCTATACACAGAACAGATTATTCAGGAGGCTGGACTTTATGTGGAGGAATGTGGCATCAGAATTGGAGAAGATTCACCTGCATTATGCTTATGGCACAACCTTGCTCACTGAAACTGAGGAGGACCTGAAGTGTTTGCTGTAGAAGCTCAAGTACTGTAGCCTTTAATATGGATTAAAACTCAACTTCAAGAAAACAAAGATTCTTACCACTGGGCCAATTGCCAGCACCATGATAGATGGAAAAGAGATAGAGATTGCTAACAATTTAATCTTGCTCAGATCCACAATCAATAGTCTTGGCACCAGCATTCAGGAAGTCAAAAGATGAATTGCATTGGGTAAATCTGTTATCAGAGCTATCTCCAGAGTACTGAAGAGCAATGATATGCTTCTAGAGATTGATGTGCACTTAATCCAGGCTGTAGTCTTCATAATTACTTGCTCTGCATTTGAGAGGTGGACAAGTGGACAATGACTAAGGATGATAGAACAATCCTTTGAGCTGTTGTGCTGGAAAAGAATATTGAACATACCATGTACTGCCAATTGAACAAATAGGCCTATCCTGGAGAAGGTGATACCAAGTTATTCATTGGAGGCAAGGATTTTGAAGCTCTGTCTCACAAACTTTGGTCATGTTGCAAGGAGGGACTTTTGACACGTCTTTTGATATGGACATCATGTTTGAAGGGGTGGAAGGACAATGCAGGAGAGAAAGAGCCTGGATGAGATGGATTTGTGTTACTATGAATAGCAGGCTACTCTATGGCACATAACAATAACAACAACAAACTGAAAAACAATAGACAAAACCTGAAGAAAAATTTAAGTTATAATACTGAAAAACTCTGTGGGAAAAATGACCAATGGATATAATGCAAAGGAAGATAGATAGAATACACAGGATCTCTGAAGCAAAACAAATTGGTCAATGTTCAAACATTTCAGGGTGCAGCATATAATCAAGAACTGAGAGCCGTTCTTGAAGGAAGAAGTTTCAGCTACACTGAAGGTATTGCAAAATAACCTAATACTCCAGTAATTAAGTGAATGAGTACATATTAAAATTTTCATGTATGATAGGTCATATGTTTTAGTCTCTAAAAATGAAGATAATAAGAATATAACAAAAGCAACACTTCCATATTCAATAACTCTTATTTGAGCAAATGCCTTGACAATAGATAATTTTTTGTTTTATACTTATCTCTAGTTCTATATTTTTTTATGTGCTAATTTGTTTAAGTAGCACTTAGTAACTCCAGCTGAGGGTTTTTTGAGTCTTCTAATCCAACAGTCTTCCCTGTGAATGCCTGGTGGGTTCGTGGAAGAAAGCCTGTGCAGAGGTCCAAACATTGCAATGTATACAACCCTTGGGCTTCACACTCATGTTAGCCCATCTTTGGCATATAGTGACTCGTAGAAAAGTGTTAGTGAACCTTCTTATTTGGTTTATACGTGGTATCCAGGAGCATTTTCCTCAGGCAAGCAAATACTCAGGTTCTGTTTATCTGAGCAGATGTTTTGTTGAAACACACCTCTCTGACTCAAGATAAGTTATTCATTTTCCATTTGTCCAGATAATTCTTCTTTAGCTTTTTGAATCTCTAATCTGAAGCTAAAAATCCCCATATGTTTATTTTAGACCCTTGTGGTTGCGTTAGTTGCTAATATTCTCATTTTTGGTCCATACAAACTCAGAGATTTCTAAATCTCATCTCTAGCAGAAGAAAGCAAATTAAAAAGTTAATAAATAAATAAAAAAGCCTGATCTAAGAAGGCTTGCTTACAAAGAAAGAAAAACTATGACATTGGCAAAGTAATGTAGATTTTATTTTTTTGTATAATAGTTTAAAACATCTAAGTAGTCTAACATAAATTCTTTGCATTATGTTTTTAAAATGTGCTTAGCTACAATTGAAAGTCTGTGAATGATCTAAGTTCATATGTCACAGAGAAATATTCAATGACTATATTTATTTTAAATGAAATATTTAGTTATTTGTCAAATCTTTATCCCAAATTTTTACACAAAAGAATTTTAATTCCTCACATTATGTATTCATGTTATGTATCTTATCAAAGTAGTATTTGATATGGTGTGGCAATCCTTACAGATGCTATGGGCAGAATATTGAAAGATCCAGGAAGCATTAGAAGATGACAGAAGGAGTACAATGAGTCATTATACCAAAACCAAAACAAAACAAACCCCCAAAAAACTGGCTGACACACAAAAAATTAATGAAACAACCTATCATCAAGAGACAATGGGTGATGAGGAGTTCAAATTTCTTTGAAGGAATTAGGAAAAAACAAGGTCTCAGGACTTGATGGGAAGCCAGTTGACATATTTCAACAAACAGATGAAGACCTGGATATGTTTATCAGGCTGTGCCACGAAATATGGACAATTACCTAGCTAAGTAATTGTAAAATAGCCATATTCATTCCCATTCCAAAAAGGTGGTCAAACAAAATGTGGAAATTATCAAACAATATAACTAATATTGATGCAAAGGACTACTCTGCCTCCAGGAGCCAGGCAAGCCAGGCTTGGCCTAGGGTTTAAGGTTGCAGCAGAGGGCTTCAAACCCAATAGGGCTCTTGGGCCTGTGGCCCTCGGGCCTGTCTTTCACTGTTTTTGTTCAGACATTCTTCTATGTCGTATAGCCCTGGTGTACAAATTGCCGTACCACGGTCACTTTTGGTTTCTGTGAGGCTGAACGCTGTGACACTGAAGTGTCAAATGCATTAATGGTTGGTTACCCAATGCTGACAGAGTGTGGGGTGGAGCTCCCCAATTAAAACAAGCTTGGAAGGAGGAATGACATCCACTTCCATAATAGCTTGCCTCCGGAAACCCTATGAACCTGGAGAGGGGATGAAAGGCACCCAAGCGTTGAGGACTCTCCTTCATAGGGTCATTATAAGTCACCGGCGACTCAATGGCACTTAACAACAACAACAACAACAACAACAACTAATATCACATGCAAACAAAATCCTGATGAAGATTTTCCAAAACCAACTAGAACAGTACATATATAGAGAACTACCAGGAGTACAAGCTGGATTTAGAAGAGGCTGTAGTCCTAGGGACATCATAGTAAATGTCAGATGGATCATGATTGAAAGTTGAGAGTATGACAGGAATGTCTATCTGAGTTTCATTGATAAGACAAAAACATTTGACTGCATGGATCATACCAAATTGTGGCTAACTTTGAGAAGAATGGGAGTCCCAGAAGACCTATTTATACTCAAGTGAAACCCATACTTGGACCAGGAAGCAGTCATCAGAACAGAGTACGGAAATACTACATAGTTCAAAATAAAGTAAAAAAATGCATCAGAGATGTGTCCTTTCTCAATACCATTTTAATCTATATGTGGAAGAGATTATTTGAGAGGCTGGACTTTATGAGGAGTAGTGTGACATCAGGATTGGAGGAAGACTCATCAACAATCTGTGCTATGCTAATAACACAACTTTGCTTGCTGAAACTGAGAAGGACCTGAAGCATTTGCTACAGAAGGTCAAGGGCTGCTGTCTCTAATATGAGTTGAAGCTCATTATCGGGAAAACAAAGATTCACACCACTGGACAAATAGGCAGTATCATAATAGATAGATAAGAAATATAGTTTGAACAATAACTCCTAGTACTTTTCATGTGCTGGATTAACTGAAATTTGATAAAACAGTAAAATTTAAAGGTCAAAAATAACCTTTTAGTTTCAGATTGGCCAATTTTAAAATTGCACAAAAATATGTCATTGAAACAGTAGGCTGAAATCTGCCAGAGCTGGAGCCCAGAGTTCCTGTGCCCAAAGAGTATTCAAGGCAGAAAAAATTCAAAACTCTAGGATAAGAAACAACATGGTGGCCTGTCCTGCAGGCCTTCCATTTGAAGCCAGGTCAAGGGACCAGAGTGTTCTTCATGGTTAACGAGCAACTCAGCCACTTTGACACCAGGAAGATAGGTTCCAGCTATCTGTTCCTTTTTTTCAAAGAAACACTTTCTGCTTATAATCCTTCACACATCATTCCCAGAAGAATTGTTCCTGGAAGCAGAGTCTCCAGCTTATCCAAGAATTCATTCAATACTCAAAGAAAATGAGAACTCGCTTACTGTTTTTAATGATGGTGGTACTGGAAGATGAAGACTAGGTTATGAGTAGTTACTACTGTGTGTACAATAAAGTTATGCTGATTTATTTTATAGGATTACTCACTTATTAGGGTTGGATTTGTAATTAACATTATTTATCATTTTATAAGCACAAGAAAAGCCAAATATTTTGTTTTGAAATATTTAGGATACTAACCATTCAGACAGATAGCTTTACTTGACTCTTAGGTGGATTTACAACTTTAACCTATTTTCGGTTTGAAAACAGAGGCAATGGATGTATGATATTTTAAATGGCTGAAGTAAGCTTAAAATAGTAAAATCATCTGAATATTTCCATTCCAGGAAGTAGAAAGGAACTAGTGGCAACATATTTTCAAACACTCACATGCACAAAAACTCAGGTTGATGTGTACAATTTGTCTTGGGGAAAAAAAAGGAGGAGTCTTTGTGGCACAGTGGTTAAGTCCTCGGCAACAAAATGAAAAGTTAACAGTCAACACCAACCACTTTTGAAGAGAACTGTGAAGTTGTCTGCTTCTGAAAAGATTTACAATCTTAGAAACTCTGTGCTGTTGTTTTCACTTGTCAAGGCTGAAGCAACTCTTAGATGACCCTCTAGTGGGTTTTCAGATTGCCTGCGTTTCAGTTTGGAGCAGATGGTGGGTTTCAACTGTGTGCCTTGAGGATGACCCTGCACCTTCTTAGCACTCAATCACTTGTTTTCAGTTCTATCTTCTCCTGTAGTGTTACTACTGTAAGTCAGAATTGACTGGATAGCAATGATGTTTTTAGTTTTATATTACAAGAACATCTTCCATTATTTTTTAATTTCTTTTAAAAAAATATATATTTAGGATATCATACTAGAATTAAGTAGTTTTTTTATTAATTTCAATGAAAATTTACAGAGACTTTGGATTTCCATTCATTCATTATTACACTTTTCTCCCCTCCCAACTCTCCCAGCTAGTACACTACCCTCTTGGAAAAGTGAAAGAAAAATTCTTTCATTGTTTTACAATCTCTCCCCTGACATCCACTCCACTATGCAGCCTTCGCTCTGGACTCCTGCCATGACAAAAAAACAACAACAATCACATATCCCATTTAAACAGTTTTCTCCCTCATCTGTTTCAATGCAGTATACATTATTGAGCACATCTTTCTAAGTCTCCCCCCAACCCTGAGGTCAGTCCTGTTTTACAACAGTGGCACCATGCAGTATTTGTCCTTTTGTGACTGAGATACTTCACTCAGCATAATGTCCTCCAGAGTCACCCATTTTGAATAATATTGCATGAGTTCCTTGTTTTTGAATGCAGCATAGTATTCCATTGTGTGACTATACCACAGCTTCTATATCCATTTGTTTGTTGATGAACACTTAGGTAGTTTCCAACTCCTTTTTATTGTAAAAAAAAACTGCGATAAACATGGGTATGCATATATCTGCTAGGATGTCAGTTATGGTATCTTTGGGGTGTATTCCCAGTAATGGAATTGCTGGGTCAAATGGTATCTCTATTTGCAACTTTTTGAGAAAGCACCATACCACCTTCCACAGTGGTTGCAGCATTTTATACTCCCACAAACAGCGAATAAAGGTTCCCGTTTCTCCATGACCTCGTCAGCATTTGTTGCTTGCTGTTCTGTTAAATTTTGCTATTCTGACTGGGTTGAGATGATATCTCATAGCTGTTTTGAATTAAGTAGGGTTTTTTTTTTCCTTTTTAGGTAGAGAAGTGCAGCAATGAATGAATGGATGACTTACGTAGTTTTACATACAAGTTATTACAAAGACAGACAAGGAAGAAAAGATGAAGACAGATGTCAAGAGAGACTCTGAATATTGTACTACAATGTCAGGAAGCCAAAGCAAAGGGAAGAACTCAACAAGTTAAGGAGCTGAGAAGATTTCAAAGGCAGGTTGAGAAGACAAAGCAAAGTCTTATAATGAAATATGCAAAGAGCTGGAGTCAGAAAATCAAAAGGGCCGAACTCGTTTGGCATTTCTTAAGCTGAAGGAACGGAAGAACAAGTTTAAGCCTAGAGTTGCAATAATTGAGGATGCTGAGGGCAGAATGCTGAATGACCCAGGAAGCATCAAAAGAAGATGGAAGGAACACACAGAGTCACTACACAAAAAGGATTTGTCTGACACAAAAGAATTTCATGCAACAACATATGATTAAGAGGCAATGATAATGGAAAAGGAAATTACAGCTGCTCTGAAGGAATTGGCAAAAAACATGACCCCAGGAATTTGTGGAAAACCAATGGACATATTTCAACAAATAGATGCTGCCCTGAATGTGCTCCCTAGGGTATGCCAAGAAATCTGGAGAACAACTACCTGCCCCACTGACTCAAAGAGATCTATACTTACTCCCATTAAAAAAAAAAAAAAAGCAACCCAACAAAGTATGGGAATTATTAAACAATATCATTAATTATCACACATAAGCAGGATCCTGCTGAAGTTTATCCAAAAACAATTGGAAAAGTACAAAAGTACATCAGCCAGATGGGTGAGCTGGGTTTAGAAGAGGTCATGGCACTAGGGACATCATGTTGTTGGGTATCATAGCGTCAAAACCGATCCATAGCTGACCCTTTGGCAGGTTTTCAGAGGCAGTTAACTGCATGGGAAGAGATTGCCCACCCTTCTCACACAGGGACATCATAGCCAATGTTAAATGGATTGTGGCTGAAAGCAGAGAGTCATAGAAGAATATCTATCTGTATTTGAATATGCAAAGGCATTTTACTGTGTGGATCACAACAAGTTGGGGCTGACATTGAGAAGAATGGGGAATCCCAGAACACTTAATTGTGCTCCTGTAAAACCCATACTTGGACCAGGAAGCAGTCTTCAGAACAGAGAAGGGGATCATTGCATGGTTCAGGATCAGGAAAGGAGGGAATCAGGCATGCATCCTATCTCCATACCTTTTCAATATATATGCAGAACAGATCATTTGGGAGGCTGGACTTTATGAGGAAGAAGGTAGTATCAGAATTGGAGTAATACTCACCAACAACCCACATTATACAGAAGACACAACCTTGCTTGTTGAGATTGAGGACTACCTGAAGTACTTGCTGCAGAAGGTCAAGGACTGTAGTTTTCAATATGGACTGAAGCTTTACATCAAGAAAACAAAGATTCAAGATTCTCACCACTGGATCAATTGGAAGCTTCATTATAGATGGAGAAGAGATTGAGATTGTTAACAATTTCAACTTGTATGGTTCCACAATCAACACTCTTGGTACCAGCAGCCAGGAAATCAAAAGATGAATTGTATTGGGAAAGTCTGCTGTATGAGACTTCTCTAGAGCACTGAAAAGCAATGATGTCAGTCTGGAGACTAAGGTGTGCCTGATATAGTCCATGTTCTTTGCAATTACTTTCTATGCATCTGAGAGCTGGATAATAACTAAGGATGATAGAAGAAGGCTCTATCCTTGAGTTGTGGTGCTGGAGAAGAGTGTTGAACATAATATAGATTGCCAGGAGTACAAACAGGGCTTGTTCTAAAGAGGATGAAAACCAAGCTACTCTCTGAAGGCAAAGATTTTGAAGCTCCATCTCACATACTTTGGGCATGTGTCCTTGGAAAAGGACATCATGTTTGGAAGGATAAGTGCAGGAGAAGACGACCCAGGACAAGATGGATTGACTCAGTGACTGGAAAATTGGGATTAGGTCTGTCAGAGATGATGAGATTGGTTCAGGATAGGGCAGGATTCAGAGCTAATGCACATAGAGTTGCTGAGTCATAGGCGACTCAATAGCACATAATAATAACAGTAGGGTAGACAGGGTAGTTCTATTTTAATTGTAAAATGATCATTTCAATTCACATCCTAATAAATACCCTTAACGTTTTTAAATTAGATTCAGCTCTCTTAACCTTAGGGAAAGAAAAAATAAACACATTTCACTCATTTTTACTAAAGATACTGTCAGGGAGGCAACACTGTGAAAACACATCCAAATCAAGGAAGATATTCCTTCCTGCCCTATATTAACAGTTCTCCCAGCTCCTCCGTGGCTCTGACATCACTGCAAAGGGATACAGCTTGTTTATTCGCTCATTTTTAGAACCATTTTTATTTCTGGGATAGGGGTTCTGGTGGTGAATGGGTTAAACGTTGAGCTTTTAATAAAAAGGTAAAAAAAAAATTTAACCCATCAATCACTTTGTGGAGGAGGAAAAAAAAGGAAGCAGTATGCTCCTATAAAGGTTCCAACTGAAGGCAACTCAAATGTGTCCTGGTGGGTCACTAGGAGTTGAGATGACTCAAAGGCGATACTTCATTGCTGTTCTGGTTTTGCTTCTTAGAATCACTGGATGACCAAATGGTTAAGTGCTGAGCTGCTAAACAAAACACTGGCAACTTGAACACATGTAGACACCTTGGAAAACAGCTGAAGACCTGCTTCTGAAAAACACAACCTTGAAACTCTATGGGGCAGTTCAGCTCTGTGCACCTGGGGCTGTCATGAGTCAAAATTAATTCACTGCTCAACTAACAACAGCAATGATTCTGAGAACATACAAGAATTAAGTACCAGCGTACGTTAAGCTTTTAGTTTGTTTGGAAATCATTTCACTGTCCTCAGACAGAGAGACTTGTCTTCAATTTTTCCTTATAGAACTGATCTTCTGGCAGTGATCAGCCTTGAAGTGAATTGAGAGGATAATGAGAACCACTGCCTGTTGAGATATACTCACCTGGTCAGTTTCTGTATGTGTTCTTGCAAAAAGTCCAAGTTGTCATTATTATGCCTGTTTGAACTTTATGTTAGAAGGCTTTTTGCTTACTCTGTAAGCAGAGAGAAAAGACTAGAAATATTTGTAAATGTTGAAGTGGAGGAGTAAAGTTCAAGACAGAGGTTTTCAGTGACAAGGTCTTTGCATGAGGGATGAGAAATAGGAAGGGGCACCGAGTGCAGAGGGCACCCCGGTAGGGAAGGGGAGTTACAAGTGAATGAAGAAGGCACAGGTAAAAACTCCACAATCCCACTATGGATGGATGGATGGCCAGGATACTGTTCTTTATTTACATTGGCCCAGTCTATCTCTAGAAACTAACTCTGAGTCTTTGTTGTTATGAATTGTCCTTCCTGCCACCTTGCTGATAAGACCAAGTGACCAGGCTAATACACTTTTAAAAGCTGGTCTTGGCCCTGGAAGGGAAGTTCCTTAGTGTCCTCAGCGAAGAAACCAAAACGAGGGTGGGCAGGGGAATCAAGGGAGAGCCCAAGCATTTGGCCCTGCGCTATTGCGTCTTGGCGTTGTATCCAGGGCGAATGAATGCTCATTTCCAGAGCCGTCTGGCCCTGGGCTGAGAACTTTCTGTCTAACCACCGCTTTCCTTCCCCGTCCAGCCCGCTGACCATGCCCGCGGGTGTGCCCTGGCCCACCTATCTGAAAATGTTCGCGTCCAGCCTGCTGGCCATGTGCGCGGGGGCCGAAGTGGTGCACCGGTACTACCAGCTGGACCTGACAATACCTGAAAGTCCACCAAAGCCTGGAGAACTCAAAACAGAGCTTTTGGGACTAAAAGAGATACAACATGAACCTCAGATTTCGAAGCAGTAAAAAACCTAAAACACAACCATGCCAAGGATTCTGTGAATAATATTATAAATCTTGAACATATATTTTTAAAAATTTATTGAAAGTCAAACTACTTGTTCTGAAGCATCTAATGTAATATTAACTGTGAGAGAAGGTATCCAACAGATAAGAACTTTGTTGAGAATTAACAATGGTTTGGCCAATGTGTCTTGAAAACTGCCACAAGTTTTTCATCAGCTTCTTGAATGTGGTTTTGAAGATGTTTGCTTACTTTTGAATATCATGTGAGATAAAGTGTTTGAAAAGTCTTCTGTCATTATAATGCCTATTTATTTTTCTGAATAAACTTTAATTATAATGGTGAATTGGGGTCATAAATTAACTATAATAAAAGTCACATTGATAGTGGAAAAAAAAAAAAAAAAAAGACCAAGTGACCTCCAGAAACCGGAAAATGGGGATGCAGAGAGCATCCGTGGAACCAGGCTAGAAAAGAAGAATGGAGTTACCCAGGCCTTGGCACTCTCTTCTCTACTTGGAAAACCCTCTCCTACCATCAGCTTACTATGTATGGCCTTGAAGTCCCTTCCTGTTCACGAGCACAACTTCCCAGTCAGCCTTTCTTCTTTCTGAACACTGAGCCTTGGTGGCTTAGTGGTAAGGAATTGTGCTGCCAACCCAAGGGTGTGCGGTTTAAATCTACCAGCTGCTCTTTCAGAGGGATGGAAAATCCCCCCACACGCACTGCATGCAATTTACAGTCTCGGAAAAAACCCACAGAAGGGTCACCTATAAGTAACTTCCACCTTGACAGTTCTCAGTAACGTGGCTGTAGCCCCTGGTGACTGCTTGTTCCTGTGGCGAAGGGGAGTCCAGGATGCGCTGCTAATTTCCAACAACACTTCTCTCTCCTTCTTGAGCTTTGGTTTCCTCTTTTATAAAATGAAGCCATTGGCCTAGAATTTTTATGAAATATTTTAGCATCATTTTTTAAACCATGGGAACTTTTCCTTAAATAAAATTTGATGCAAAACGTTTATATTTAAAAGCAGAGTAAGACAAATTTGCTCTCGCTATTTGGATGCCTCCTATCTTTCCCCTCCTCCTGCACCCACAAGCATCAAGCGTCAGGCTTCTTTTCATGACCTTGCAATTCCCTTCCCATCACCCTCTGGCACAGTAGATGTGAGCAGGGAGGCTTGAGAATAGTAGCACTGTTTGTTAGATAGAAAAAGAGCTAAGAGAGAGAGAGAGAGAAAAGAAGCTGGTCCCAAGTAGCGAACAGGCCTTTGTTAAATAGACCCTGGGTGAGTCATGCCTATGCACAGAGAAGATCAGATCGGAATGGCCATGCAGGCAGATAAACCAGTTTCCTTTAATAGGGGCTGTTAAGGAGATAAAGCAGGGGTGTCAGTTTGCTCAGGAATTTGGGGTCAGGGGTCTTTGTCGGGGTGTGATTAAGCCCAGGGTCTTATCAGGATCTGTCTTTTGGTTGCCTTATCAGGATATGGTCTGGGGCTAAATATTTGGGGTAGGTGGGAAACTGATATTCTTCCGCCCAACACAGTATTATAGAAGCATAGAACAGCATTATTATATGCAGTAATATAACAGCATTTTTATATGGGATCTTGCATTCGAGAATTTTAGAATTTTAATAATTATGTAATAATTATAATAATTCAAAATGAAGTCTCAGTGTCTAGTTTCCTGTGAAGGAGCTCTGATGGTGCAATCTACAGGGAATTTCCCTGCTAATCCAAAGACTGAGCCTCTCTGGTGGTTCAAATCCCTCAGTGGCTAAAAGGGAGAAGGATGTGCGCAGTCCTGTACAATTTACCTTCTTGGATGCACATGGAAGGTCACCGATGAGCCACGTCACTTTATGGCAATGAGAAAGAGATTTCCCTCAGTGGTGACTCTTAATGGGTCCTTGATGGGAGGTTGATGGGGTGCTTTCAGCTGTCTAGCCTTTTGGAGTTTGTCTCAAGAACACAGATTTGCTTCTCCCAAGGTCACCCAACATTCAACAACTCGTCATTCGTCATGACAGGGATAAAAACCAGGCTGTCTCCACTCGGCTCTGCAAGTCGAGCTCCAGAGTTCACTGGGGGGTCAGCTGAGGTTGCCACTCAACCTCTTCCTGCCTATTCCTGCTTCTGTCCTCTCCTCCCGATGGGGATGTTTCAAAGCATGCAAAACTCTGCCATGAGGTTCGCTTTCAGGTACCAACGCTATTTAAGATTTCTGATTTTTAAAAATGGACATTGAGTGTCCTGGGGGGAGAGGAAGAGATGCAACTGTTTGTAACCTGTCATTTTTGAAAAGTTAAACAACTTCTCTGTGTCTGGAAGCCTGCGATGTCTTCTATGTGCTCACAGGTAATGGTGACATGGCTTCACGACACTGGGTAGAGCAAGGGTCCTGTGCTTCTTGGTACAGAAGAACAAAGGTGCTTAATGAAGGCTCTGGAAAACACTGTTCTGGGAGGCATGCAATACTCGTCAGCTTTCATTTCCACTTTATCAGCAGCTCAATCATTTCAAAACTCATTAGTTATGAGTAGACTATCCAGCACTCTTCCTTTTTCAGAGAGAAGACATCCAGCAGAAAGAAAAAAAACCCACAGTTTTTTAGCAAGTGCAACTTTTTGCTGCTGTTACTAGAGGGACCCACTGAAAGTAAAAGTACTACCTCCTCAAAGATCTTGGAAGTGTGACTTATTGAGACTGCTTTGGAGGAGTTTTTATGTGAAGTGGTTTCATTTCTGACATACTTGCAGCACATTGCTGTAGTCACTGTGTCAGTGACTGAGGGCTAACTCTCTTTTGCTAACCCTCCACCTTTCTAAGCATGATGTCCCTTTTCAATACTGTCGGGAACCTCTCCAGAGTACTGAAGAGCAACGATGTCAGTCTAGAGACTACAGTGTCCCTGATCCAGACCTGGTCTTCACAATTACTTGCTTTGCATTAAGAAAGCGGAACACTGACTAAGGATGAGAGAGAATTGGTGTCTTTGAGTTGTGCTGGAGAAGAGTATTTAACATACCATGGAATGTTAGGAGAACAAACAGGTTTGCCCTAGAGAGGGTGAAACTAGGCTGCTCCTTGGTAGCAAGGATTTTTAAGCTCTACCTGACATACTTTGGTCATGTTGTAAGGAGGGATCAGTCATTGGAGAGGAGCATCATGCTTGGAAGGGTGGAGGGACAGTGCAAGAGAGGAAGACTCTGGGTGAGATGGATTGATTCAGTAACTAGGGTTATGGGGATAGGTGTGTCAGAGACAATGAAATTGGCTCAAGATAGAGCAGGGTTCAGAGCTGTTGTACATAGGTTCACTATGAGTTGCAAGCAACTTGATGGCATATAACAACACCACCACAGAACAACATGCCCAAACATGCGAGGCAAAGCTTTTTTTCCTTGGCTTCCAAGGAACATTCTGGCTGTAATGTCTCCAAGATGTATCTGTTTGTGCTTTTGGCAGTCCAAAGGATAATGACTACTCTCCCCAACACCATAATTCAAACACATAAATTATTCTAGACATTGAGGGGAGATTGGCACAATGATCTAAATCAGTTTTGAACACTAGAAGAGTGTGAAGATTTGTCAGGATACTTTAGGAACAAACTCTGGAGATCTATTGAAACACAAAGTTGTGAAAAGTTGATGAAAAATTAGTGGCTTCCCCACCCAGCCCACCCCCAACCCCAGTTCGCGCCTCTCCTTGAAAAGCAAAAGACAAACTCCAGTGCAACAATGAATGAATGGAATTCCAAAATCTCTGTAGATGTTCATTGAAATTAATAATAATTATAATAATAATAATAAAAAAAATTTTTTTTAAATCGGTGGCCTCAGGGCTTGCAGAGAACATAATTACGTTTCCTCAGACACCTCAGGAGAAACGTAAAGGGGAATGACTCATAGGAAAGCTCCTGATGGATACAGTCCACCCAGTGGGGCCAGGTGTATCGTGAGGAATGCAGCCAGCTAATGCCTTACCTGTATGCCAAACATCTCACGATATGGTTCACCTGTTACCTTTCCCAGGATGCACCCTTATATAGCTGAAGTAGGTGCACTTTAAGGATTCTGGGGAAAAAAGAGGGAGAAAGTACCAGTAGAATGCTGCCTGTGCTTATTAAAAGGAATGTTCAGGTCCTGAGAGAAAATTGTTCTATTTTCTTTACTTGATCAAGTCACATTTTAGACTGAAAACCAATCTTGGGCATCTCAGAAGGAAGCTAGTGAAACCCAATACATGATCGTAGATGTGCAGAGCCTTGGGCAAGTAATGCCCAAGGAGGAAAGGTAGAGGGAGCCGATGATATTCAGTTCAGAAAAGTAGACTTTGGAGGCCTTTTTTAAATTGAAGTGATCAAGTGATGAAAAGTTGTTCACTGTGGATAAAGACTTGATTTTTTAAATTTATTTTTTTAATGCTTGCTTTGGAGGAAATGCTAAGATGACTATGGCTGCCCTGTATATGTCACAGGAGACCTCAACTCCATAGAGCATCAATGGCTGCTTTTCTCAGAAATAGAGCACCAGACCTTTCTTCTGAGGTGCCTCTGAGTGGATTCTCCAGTTTTGGAGTTAGCAGTTGAGAGCATTGCCTCTTGGGGATAGAATGAAGAACTTCATTTCTCAGTGTTGTAAAAGGGCAAGGAGATAGCGTAGGAAGGCGGGAAAGATTATAAACTCCTTATTTAGACTCACTATTAAAATCTCAGGTAGGTAGCAACGAGCGCAGTATCTATATTTGCAATCCAAAACATGTACACACAGTTTTCATCATGTAAAAATAGAAACCACAGTGTAATAAAATCTTTGTTTTATGTAATGTGCAGTATACAATTATGGCTCAGTTTGTCGCATCGTATATGAAATCATCTCTTTAAAGAGTATCTTTCTGTTCAGTAACAACGTTTGATTTTTCTTTTATACTTTGATGAAGAGAATGAGGCAATAAAATTTTAATATTTATCAAGGGGAAGCATGAATTTAAAAAAATTTAAAAATATTTTATTTAGAGGGACATTTTCTGCTTTTTTGTGTGTTGTTTTCCAGCATTCCTTTGTTGACCCTGGATGACATCATTAATTAATGACTCTGACAGTATTATACAATAACAGTAACAAATATACATAGAATTTCACTGGTTATAAGACACATTTCCCTTACATAAATCAGGTTTATTTAATTTGTGAATAGTGCAAAGCCTGAGGGTGAGGAGGGCTGAATTAGAATCCCAAAAGATCTCAGTGTATCGAAACAAGTCAATTCTAACAAGATGGAATTCAATCATGGTAAGTGCATTTGCTAACAAAATTCCCAGTAGCATTTTAGGCAGGGGGAAATCAAGGCTTAACAAAAACTTATATGAAATAGAAACTGGAAGATTAAGCATTAAGTATGTAGTAATTTGATGTGATTTCTAAAAACCAATGCAGCCTTAGCTATATTCATAGAAATGTTGTGTTCAACTTTCTAGTCTTTGCTAGAAAAGTATTGTCTAAAGGTTAAGAAGTAATATATACAACATGAAGTTTAAAAGTGTATATTTGAACTAATTTTGCTTGAGCTCAGACTCTTCCACGTTTGTGAGGATATGGAATAATTCAAACACTGTGGTTTTCAGTGTTGCGACCTGTCAAATGGGGTTATAAAAGCAATGACCTTGTATGAATACATGAAGGAGTGAGACAATACATTAAAAGAAAATGAAAACCATTTATAATAGGCTCTCATAAACGGAAAGTACTCCTTATATTACTGTTGCTAATGTCTATATTTTGCTATTTTGATCCTGATACCGTTTAAACGGAGGCATAAACAAAGTGAATTTGGAACCATTTTACATGAGAATGCTTAAACGATGTGAAATATTTAGACTTCGAAGAGAAAACTTCAGGGAGATGTGATGGCTGTCTTCAAATATTTGCAGGGCTGTCAGGCTGAAGAGCTCTGAGATTTGTTCTACTTGGCTGCTAGTGCTTGAGCTAGAAACAATGGGGAGAAATTTACAGTGAGACATGTAGACACAATATAAGAAACCACCTTAGGATTAGTGGTCTGACATTGACTATAAACAGACAATTTTTAAAAGAAAACTTTAATGATATAAATGAAAAAAGTCTTAAAAATATGTATGCATCTTTATCCAACAATTTTATTTTGAGAAGATTTTCCAAAAGGAATAATCAAATGTGAATGTACACAAAATTTGTCACTGCTTTTTCTTGTGATGAAAATATTTTAAGCATCTCAAATATCCCCAAATAAGATGAATAAATCTATAAATTAGGGTACATGGAAAATAAAGAAGGCTATACTGAAATGTAAAATAATTGTAGGTTTTCATCTATATGCTTAGTATTTTGAAAAGCAAGAGGAGTATATGAAATAATTATATGTTTCCTAATCTATTGATGTTATGTTAGAAGTGGGAAAATTAGGGCCCATGAGAGTATACTGGGAGAAAAGTCATACAGATTTATAAGCATGAACACATATTGCCATTCAGGAGAACAGCCTGAAGATGTCCTCAGTATGGTGATGGTAGTTTTAGTTCGATGCTAAGATCAGAGCTGCTTTGCAGTTTCCTTTCCTTTTCTGTGGTCTGCTGCTGCTGACTGCCAGTGAGTTGGCCGTAACTCATAACAGTACCTGGTGGCTTCACTGAAACCAGCTTAGCATCTCAGCCACAAGCCAGGCTCGGCTGGCAGATGGATGGCAATTGTGCATGAAGTGCATTGACTGGGGATTGAACCCAAGTCTCCATTGTGGAGCTCGAGAACAAACCATCAATTTATTCTTCAATGAAGCATCAATACCTTAAACACTGACTATATACACATTAAAATGCATGCTGCTGTGAGCTTCCATTGAGTCAACATCCACTCAAAGTGACCCTATGCAAAACATAATGAAACCTTTCTGAACCTGTCCATCTTCACAATCTCAACTGTGCTTAGATCCACTGCTGCAGTCACTACATAGAAACACACTTCAAAAATTTGTTCTTTGAATTCCAAAGAGTTGAGGTATTTTTTTGAAAATTGCTTAATGCTCCTTAAATTGTGATCAGAATCCCGAGACTCAGGGAAGTGTATAATATGCCAGTCACCTACAGCTTATGCTGGTGAAACAGGACAAGATTCATTTTCTTTGATTCATTCTCTCCTCTATAAGCTGAAGACTCATTATGAACTTGAGTACATATAGGTGTTTGGTATAAACTTGATCAACATCAGTAAACCCATGGTTACCCATGGTACTGGAGGGTTAATGCTAAACCCAGATACAGCAGAAAAGAAGTTCTCAGCATATTCTTTTCACCCTGTCTCCAGACACACCACTTTCCTAGTCCTACAGTCCCCTTGGGACTTGAGAAGATAAAGAGCAGAGAAGTCACAGAAAAAGCAGCATCGATGCTGGTAGGAAAAAGGAGAACTCTATGTCACTCCTTATATTCTCTTCCTATAGTTGTTTTCCTATCTTCCTTATCTTTAGGACATACTTCCCATTGTTGTTGTTGTTAAATGCTGTGAAGTCATTGGCAACTCATAGCCTATGAACAAAAGACCTGAACGCTTGTATAACTTTGTTTCCCCAAGTTCATAAGGTTTCCAGAGGCAAGCTGTTTTGGAAGTGGGTGCCACTCTTGCTTTCAAGCTTGTTTTAATCGGGCGCTCCAACACTCTCTGCCATGGTGACCAATATCACATTTGGCATTTCCAATTATAATTATTATTTATGAGTAGGATGGCTCAAGTCTCCCTCGTGCACTTCACAATAGTCACAAACCATGTGTCTATTTAAATCAAATAAAGCAGAAAAGATGGTGTTCAACAGCTGCACTCGCCAAATTTAAATGAGGCTAATGATTTTCATATTGGAGAGTGCAAAAACATTTTCATCTCGAGAGAAAGTTCTGTTGGACCACACTGACTTTCATGAACACAAAGGCAGTCCTGCATAGTCAAAAGAGCGAAAGAACAGGACTCAGACAGGAAATTGATACAGCTTCAGACCTGCTTGCCCCTTCCTGGCAGGTTAGACTTCAAGCTCATGGAGGATAGGAATCCTGTCCACCTTGTTTTTTGGTGTCCTTTACAGAAGACACTGAAGAAAATCTGTTGGCAAAATGGTTAAGCCATCTACTGCTTATTAAAAGACTAGTGGTTCAAATCCATCTGGAAGCTACAAATGGCAAAATGAAAAAGATGAGATAATCTGTCCCTGTAAAGATTCACAGCCTGGAAATCACTATGAGGCAGTTTTACTCCATTTAACGAGGTTATTAAGTAAGAAACTGCTCAAGGGCGGCTAATGGCAATAGTAACAATATAGCAGACACAAGACCAATATTTGCTTTATACATGAATGAGTAATGTGTATAAAGACCCTTCATATTAGTGCTGGTGTTGTTATGTGCCATGGAGTTGGAACCAACTCATAGTTGACCTCCTAGCAAGTTGTCGGAGGCAATAAATCTCATGGGGAGGGGTTATCTATCTTTCTCACACAGAGTCACTGGGGGATTTTAATCATGTGCTTTTCTTTGGGCTGACAGTGCAACTCCTTACCACTAAAACCGCCAGAGCCCCCTTGGCACATAGTAGGTGTCAACGTTTGGTTCCTGTAATTGAGGATGACATGAGGCATTTGCTGCAGAAGATCAAGGACTGTAATCTTCAAAATGGATTGGAGGTTAACATCAAGAAATAAAAAATTTACCACTGGGCCACTGGCAGCTTCATAATATAGGGAGAAGAGATTGAGATTTTTAACAACCTCAGCTTACTTGGTTCCACAATAAACACTCTTAGCACCAGCAGCCGGAAAATCAAAAGATGAGTTGCATTGGGAAAGTCTGCTGGCAGGGACCTCTCTAGAGTGCTGAAGAACAACGATTTCAGTGTGAAGACTAAGGTGCACCTGATCTAGGCCATGGTCTTTATAATTACTTGCCATGTGTCTGAGAGCTGGACAATGGCTAAGGATGAAAGAAGAATTGATGCCTTTGACTTGCTGTGCTAGGGAAGAGTATTGAACATACAGTGGGCTGCCAGGAGAACAAACAGATCTGTACTGAAGAGGATGAAACCAAGCTGCTCCCTTGAGGCAAGGATTTTGGAGCTCTTTCTCACATACTTTGGGTACATGGCCAGGAGGGACTGGTCCTGAAGGACCGGAGAAGGACATCATGGTTAGAAGGGTGGAGGGGCAGTGCAGGAGAGGAAAATCCTGGATGAGATAGATTGACTCAGTGACAGAAGAAATGGCATTGGGTCTGTCAGAGACAATGAGATGGCTCAGGACAGGGTAGGGTTCAGAGCTGTTGTACACAGGGTCACTATGAGTCGCAGGCGACTGGTACCTCACAACATCACCACCACCATTTGGTGGGTGTATCTGAAGAAGGTAGCCCCAGTGTCCTTCTCCTAACACACATTAGGTAATTGATTATCAGGTTCTCCATGTTGTTATTGCTGTAGACTCTTGAGTCAAAATCGACCCATAGTTGACCCAATGGGTTTTCAGACACAATAAATCACTCGAGAGGAGATTGCCTATCCTTCTTACATAGAGAAACTAGGGGATTCAAACCACTTGCCTTTGGGATTGCAGCACAGTTTCTTACCACCAAGACATTAGAGATCCCTGTATATTTCCAGTAACCTTAAATCTCTTATTATCTTTTTATTTTTGTTCTCAAATAGAGCTGATTCTTATACTAAAATATCTGAGCATTTTCTCTTCATTCAGAGTTCTCCCTCAAATACAAGCTACCAGCATTTGTATGAAACATAATTTTTTTTATTAAAGGCTCTCCATATCTTGTTCATATATATATAGTGACTCACTAGAATCAGACATTCATGATATTACTAAATGCCTGCTGCCATGAGAAATTTGTCAGGAACTCATCTATCACGAAGCATGAGAAGTAGTCTAATAGGGTGTGTCAAATTGTCTAATCTCTTTTCTGTGTGATGTTAACAGGTTGCTTGATACTCAGCTCTGTCTGTTGAGCATGGCAGGATGGAGATGGGTGTCTCAGGAGTGAATAATCATCACCAATGACTTGTCATGTCTTTAGAATCCTGACTCAAAAGCAGATATGAAAAGACTGTGGGAAGAAGGAACACGTGCTTGACTAAAATAAGATGCCTGAATCTCCCAGGATCGGCCCAGGAGACTCGGAGGTTTCTCGGCGTTACAGTAGTAGACAGATTCAATTACTCTATCTTGCGCAGCTTCTCTTCTCATTCGGCACAGCTCTTGTTTTAGGTTTCAATGCCTTGTTTGAATTCTTCGGAGGCTATTTGTTTTGTACAACTATATCACAGTTTCATCTTGTATGTCTGTCACCCCTTCCCACATTCATTTCAATGCCCTTTTTTGGCATTGTTTCTAAGCACCAGGGTTCTTCTTAACAGAGTCCAAGGAATATTTATTTTAAAATTATAATTACATCAGCTAGATTTCCCCTCTCATCCTTTAATTTCCTTTCGTTTATTACTTTCCTTGTCATTACTATTTCGTGAGTCACTCTGTGTGTGTGTGTGTGTGTGTGTAATTGCAATTGAATGGGCAAGAGGTAAAACAGATCACACAGGCAACAATGGTAGCTTTCTCGAAATAATCTGTCAATCTTAGACTTAATATCAGCCAGGCTGAGATATAGGGGGAAATTTTCTATTTGAGTTTTATTTTTGGTACAACTAGGAAGGCTCCAGGTAAGATGGAGTGATACAGTAAATGGGTTCACAGCGGGAGGTGTGCTGGAGTCAGTGAGACTGGCTCAGGATAGGGCAGACTTCAGAGCTGCTGTACATAGGGTCGATATAAATCACAGGCAACTAAATGGCACAGAAAAGTTTGAGATATTCTAAGTTGGTTTGATTTATCCTTTTTTTCCTGCCCTTTTGCTGTCCGCTGTTCTTTTCTGGCATCAGCTCCCTAGTCCTCACTCAATCACTCATTGTCATTCAGTCAGAACTGACTTATAGCTGACCCTCTAGCAAGTTTTCTGGAGGCGTTAAATTCGTGAGAAGAGGTTGCTGATCGTTCTCCCTTGAAGTCACGAGGGGATTCTGACTTCTAGGGAGGCACACTGACTTTGGGACTCACTAGGGACAGTGCTACCAGCACTTCCTTTCCAAACATATTAAACCGAATTTTCCCCCGAGCATAAAATACAGTAGAGACTGTGAGAATGATGCAAAATTGAGCAAAATTTTGTTCTATTGTACATGGGTTTCTTTGAGTTGGAGCTGGATTAATATGAGTTGAAGTCAACTCAACAGCACTTAACAACAATAACGACTTACATCTTCCTTTCCTTTCAATTAAGTCATAAGATATCAATTTTTAAGCATCTCTATATATATACTTTTTTATCACTCAACATTCTTCTGATCTCAGTTAAATTCTTCAGTTAGAGAAGATATATAACAGGTGACCAACTATTGCTAATTTAAATAATGTTTTTGACGTTATGTTTTCAGACAGTTATGTAAAGATGGTAGGAAAATTGCCTGAAAATAATCTTCAGAAGTTATGGATATTATTTAAGTTCATTGTGATTGATCACCTATGAAATATCTTTTGGTGATCTAGTCAGTAAGGAGTTGCTCTGACAACTCAAAGGCTGGCAGTTTCAACCTACCAGCTGCTTCTTAAAAGAAAAATGGGCAATCTCTTCCAATGGTACCTATAGCTTCTGAAAACACTCTAACCTAAAAGTCAGTTATGAGTTGGTCTAGACTCAAGGACAACAACAGAGAAAGAGCATAGTTAGTGGAATGTCAAGTCTCCTTGTAAACGTCTAAACTCATTAAAAAAAAAAAGAGAGAGAGCGAGATCTACTACCATATTTTGTGCTGCTAAATCAAAGGGCAAGGCTCTGGTGGTTCAAAATCACTAGCAATTTGAATCCTGCAGCAGCTCTAAGTGAGAAAGGTGGGTAATAAACACAATGGAGGGCAAGCCATGAGTTGGTTTCTAAACAGCTAAAACGGAAGAACATCAAGACGGAGACACAAAGTAGAAACAACACAACCAGGACACCTTAGATCCCCATTGTTTGGGAACCTCCTGGCACAGTGGTTCAAATATTATCACTTGTTAACCTGTGTTTAAAATCTGGTTGACCACATAATGGACAGTATATTGACAGGTTTTTTTAACCTAAACACACACACACACACACACACACACACACACACACACACACACACTCCACCTGTTAATGTTAGGTTGATTCTGACTTATGACTACTTTCCCTGGGGTTTCTAAAGCTGTAAATCTTTATTTTTATTTTTTTATTAAATTTTATTAGTTTGAATGAACATTCACAGAGATTTTGGGTTTCCATTCATTCATTGTTGCACTATTTTCTCTACCCTCTCTCCCCAGTTTGTTCCTCTATTTTTCCCCTCCTTGAAAGTCTGTTTTAATTGTCCAATTGCCATAGCCAGTTCTGATTAATCTCCTTTGTCAGTGTGTCCTTTGCCATTCCCTATCACTCCTCCCTGAGAGAGACTTCACCCTGATTCATAAGGAAAAGAAACGATGTATTCTCTTATCTACTTTCTGCTGAAAAGGGATGCTGTAGGTTTCAGGGTGAAGATCTTCTCTCACTACTCTAAAGAGCCCTTTTGGCAATAGGAAACACATAGGCTATTGTGGAGATTGATTTTGGAATTTAGATGCAGAAGACACAAATTAAACTAACAAGTTAAAAGTACATGAGTCAAAAATTAAAAGCAATAATATTCGAAGTAGAGGTTCTAATAGTGGCACAAATCAAGTTACAGAGGAAACATAGTTCTTAAAATAAAAGGCCTATTGACTAGCACTTTGTTTATTATAGTATAAAGGTTAGGAACCACAAGATGTAGAGGCTCAACTACGTCATTTATTGTTCTTAAGTCCTGGAGCAAATTCCACCTAGAACTGGGTTGTTTTACAGCTCGGAAGTCCGCATGCAAGCAGAGGTTGAAGTAAGGAACTGCTTATGAGGTTTCCCGTCAATTCCAACAACTAAGAAATAGTGAGAAGACTTGGGACCTCAGAAGGCTTTTAGGACCAAATAGTAGGCTCTTGTGTCCAGGAGAAAATGCATATACTTACCAGTAATGTTAATGCTCATCCACAGCTCTTCTGGGAGGATCTAAATCGTTGAAGCGTCCTCCTTTGTTTCCAGCTGGGAGCTGGGGCCTGTCAGTCCTGTCAGCCATGAGTACCTGATGTGCGCCACCTTGGCCAAGTGTCCTTCAGATCCACACTTAAAGCAAGTGAGTGGGAGCTTCCTCTCTACTGTGTTGCCTATCTATGGCTCTCGTCTGTGACACTGTCTACTGAAGTGGCCCAGCTTTCCACAGTGGAAGCAATTCTGACCTCCTTTATTAACTTTGGGTGGCACTGTTTATGAGTAAGAGTTCCTTTTCCTGACACAGGCCCTAAACTGGCAGCAATAGCTGCCCCAATAATTTTGGACATTCTCTGGTCTTTTCTCTTCCCTCTAGATCCCAGTTGTTAAAAGAGGGAAAAATTTAAACAAATATATAACAAATAATTTTGAACATTATAATCTTCTAAGCTTAAGGCTAGAAATATTAACAATATGATCATTTCCAATCCAGAGATACATGTTCCAATGCAGTTCCTATTTTCCATAAATGGTTTTGGTAAGAAGAATATTGTAAATGTGGATACAGTTCCACTATTCCTCCTCCATGGCACGATATAGTGCTATTAGCATGAGCAGTTATAAATCCATTGCCTTCCTTACTCTAACTTAAATTTTTTTTTAAATTTAACTTTATTATTAGTTTCAGTAAAAATTTACAGAGGCTTTGGATTTCCATTCATTCATTGTTGCACTGTTCTCCCCTCCCAATCATGCCCCTAAAGCTGTAAATCTTACTAAAAGGAGTTTTAGTGGTGTAGTCCCTAAAGCATCTCACTGCTAACTCCACTTCTCTCTGGCTCTTTGAATCTACCTTTCTCCCATTGTTGGTTCAAACTGCTGACCTTCCTGTTAGCAAATCCAACAATGCCATCAGGGGTCCTTGGAACCTGATATGTACCCTGTGGGAATTTGGCTTAGTCTCCATCATCTCAATTCTTTTTTTCATGTCTATTTCTTATCTGTTTACCTTTTCTAGTCTCTTACAATCTCTTATAAATACCCTGAGTTTTCTGCCCCGGTTCTGCTGTCAGTCTTAATCAGCAGAACTCCAACCTTTGCTGACTACAGCCGTTGTTTACTTACACATAGTGGTCAACAGGAGCAGAAAATGTTATTGGCACATCAAATGGTCTCATTGTCAATCTATGATCACACTCTTGGAAATGGGCACTCAACACTGATCTGCTGTATCTTCCTAAAAATGTTGTATCCCACTTCCCATGATGTCCATTTGTTGTCTACCCTTCACTCTTGGACTTCTACCATCCTCTTCTTACTCTGGCTCCTTATCTTACACTTCATCAAGAAATTGGAAACCATCAGGAGGGAATGCCTTCATGCGTCCATTTCCACTTTTGTATATTAACATGCACTTGAACCTGGTGACCTTTTCTCTCTTTCTCTTCATATTAGATGCTCGTCTCTTAAGTATGTTCTGAATTTTACCCATCCTCACTCTCGCAAAGAACTGTTATTTTGGCTTTCTTTCTTGTCTTCTGTAATTTCTCCTTCTCTGTAGAATCATTTCCACCATAATCCCAACATGCTCCAATCTTCTGGTTTTGAATCAGTTCTTTCACAAACCCCTCTTCTCTTCCTCCTTAGACCTGTCTACCTGTATGCATTTCTACCAGAGCCAAATATCTCAGAAGATCTGTCTACGTATGCTGTCTGTATTACCTCACAACTGGTCTCAAATACATTATCCAAATGTGGCCTCTGTCAGACCACACGCAACTGAAACAACTCTTGTCAAGGTCATCACGGACATCAATGTTGCTGAATGAAAATTAATACTTTGGTGTCTTTTTTAGACTTATCTCTCAGAATCATTCAACACAATTAAACTAATCTCACATTCCAGAAACACAAATTCTCCCTAGAGGGCTAGGACTTTGTATGTGTTCAGCCCTGGCCTCTCTAGGATCCAGACCTATATGATCAGTTTCTCTATTTTAAGATCTCAGAGATGCTTCACATTTGTTCACAAAATGTCTCTTAATATTTCCTCCAGTTCTACCTCTTTTCTATCTTTTCCATTTACTATAAATGGCATTGTGAACATGTGGCTGCTTGGGAATTGTCTTTGTGCTTTCTGTTTTCTTTCCTTCATGCCTGTTACCCATTTTATCAGCAAACTCTGTTAACTGTGAGATATCTGCCATGGCCAACTATTTATTTTGCTCTCCACCAGGATCTTTTCATCTTCCTCTGTGATTTTCTGCCTATGAAAACCCACTGAAAGGTCAGTGATGAAGCCATTCTTACTCGATAGCACACAACAATGATAACAACCAGCACTGTAAGCCAAGTTACACTTCTTGCCCATCTAGGCCACTCCAAAGCTTCCTAAGTGGTCTCCATATTTTTGCTTCATAATATGACCTTCAAGGCTCACTGAATCCTCTTATTCTGCTGCTTCTGAACCTGTGAAAGAGTCTGATGAGAAGAATATTCAAGTACTCCTCTGAAGCTCTAGTGGTATAGTAGGAGTTGTACTACTAATCCAAGGACTATGCCTCTATCGCAGTTGGAACCCACCAAGAGAAAGATGGGAAATCTCCTCCCGTGCAAGAAAAACCTCAGAGAACCAGTGGAGGGTCTACTACGTGTTAGTTCAGACTCAAGAGCAATGAGTTTGGGTTTTTGAGTTTTCTGTGGCATATAAGGCCCTATGTGGCCTGGCACCTGGCTTTCTATCTTCATTGGAAGTCATACTGCTTGCTTACAGTGCTCAAACCCATGTTTATCAACTTGTCAAAACTCTTTATGGCTTCAGAGTCTTTTATGTGCTTCATGCACACCCATTATAAATACTTTCACCTTCCCTTTAGTAATAGTCTGGAGCCTATTAATCCTTTGGTCCTTAGCTTAACTGTCCATTCTTGAAGGGTCATACCTGGCCTTCTCATATTATGAAAATTAATCTTCCTCCCCATCTATTATCTTTTATTGTAGATATCTTCCATTTACTTCATTGTTGTTATTGTTATGTGCCTTCAGGTCACCTGTAACTCATAGAAACCCTTTGTACAACATCTCTGAAACCTGCCTTATCCTGAGCCGGTTTCACTGACTTTGATACACCTAATCATATTGCCCAGTTATTGTGTCAATCTATCTCATCCAGGGTCTTCTACTCCTGCTCTATCCCGCCACTTCTTCAAGCATGATGTCCTTCTCCATGGACTGGTCTCTTCTGGCCATGTTCCCAAAGCATGTGAGACAGAACTTTAAAACCCTTGACTCCAAGGAGAAACCTGGTTTCATCCTCTCCAAGATAAACCTGTTTCATGTTATGCTAAATATTCTTCCCTAGCACCACAACTCAAAGACATCACATCTTCTGCTGCCATACTTAATTTCTTTTTTTAGTTTACTTAGTTTGTTGTTGCTAATTGTCATTGAATTGACACCAACTAATGATGAACCATTCTACAACAAAATGCCGAGTCTCACACATTTTCATCATTATTGATATACTCTAGGCTGTGTGTGTGCAGAACTGTGTGTTTTGAATGCCTAACATTCTAGAAGGATTATCTTCCAACATTCATTTGGGAAAATGATGCAGAGGGTTTTCATTAGTTAATTAGTTACATTTTTATAGTGTGTTTTATCCTCAGATCTGTAAATTTCATGAAGATAATGACAACACTTGATTTTTCTTTCCTTTTTGTGCATTCAGAAAATATATACTAGTACTCTTAAGCAGTGTTATGCTTCACAAAAGTGACTTTGTAGTCACATACATTGATTCATTTCCACTATTAAGCTATAGATCTTGATTTTTTTGTGTGTGTTTCTGGCTCTGTACTCCACCATATTTTTTAAAATTTGTTTAAAATTATTTATTGTGAAAAACATGTATGGGTATACAAGGGAGTGAGAGTTGGGAGCAGAAGGGTCAGAATGAGCAGGGATGCAATCACAGGGCTGTACAATTCGGTGGTGGGGGGAGTAGGTGAAGGAAATGAGAAAGATCCAGTGGGGACCAGAAGAGGCAGGGTAAAGGTAAGCATAGTCTAATGGTGATTATTTTATTTTTTTAAAAAAGAAATTATCTTATTCTCTTGTGTGTTTCTCATTTGGGAATGGGGGACAGACTTTCTGGCTTCTTCATGCTGAACAGGGGTGTTGATGTGAAGGGGGAAGGGAAACTCATTTTAACACCTTACTAATGGTCCTGGGTTGAAGCTGCAAGCCTTATTGCTCTGTTAGAAGATATTTCCCTGATGTTTACTGCCCTCTGGACTGCAAAGTGTTTGCCAAGGTGGGTCCAGTGAGGATGGCTGGGTGAACCCTGAGACTCCATCCTCCTTTGCTTCCTTAGCTGGCAGTTATATTTCTTTTTTATCTCTGGAACTGGGTTCAGTGTTCAGGTCTGGAGTAAACTCAGTTAAGGTTACCTACAGGAAAGGGAGCAAACCTAGGGAGAACAAACTTATAAGATATAAAGAGAATGGTTTTGGAGGTGTTACTTACAGCTGTACTGGGGAAGAAGGTAGGGGAAAGTGGCCTAGATAAAATTCTCTGTATACCCTAGGCAGTTTTCCCCAGCAACCTAAAGGCTCTTCCCAGGGGTTGGACAGCACACCCAAGGACCAAACAGCTCACCATGGGTACCAAATGGGACATCTCAAGGGCCAGGCAACACACCCCAGGGGCCAGGTGGCACTCTCCTACCAACGTCCCCTCCAGGTCTGGACCCTTTGCCACTAAAGACCATTGCCAGGGACAGCACCCCCCAGTTCCAGTGCCACCACTATTGCCCTCCTCCCCTCCACCAAGTGGTTAGATGACAATTTGAAGTAAGCATCACTACCCTCCCCCTTTACAAATGGAGAAGGGGATTTGAGAGTGGTGAACAGAGCCTCCTTAGGTCTAAACAGTTCTTTGCAGAGTACTCAAGAGATCAAAAGATGTGGTGTATTGACAATATCTGCTGTCTTGGATATGTTGCTGTTGTTAAGTGTCATGGAGTCTTCGATAAGTCATAATGACCCTTATGAATCCATTGTGTTGATGATCTTCTCTGTCCTGTCCAAGGAAATCTTCACTGATAGCGAGATGATTTCCCTTATCAATTCCTTCATCTCCCATGGCTCTATGTTCCACACACACTGGGAACCTGTGGCTTGCATGCCTCTGCCTCATCGGCTGTGGGGCACAGCGCTTGCCTCCCAGTCTAGGCTAGGGGTCCCATGGGTCCGGGCCAAAGTGACCATATGGTGTCTCAGCAGTACAGGCTTTGCAGCAAGCAGTGGAAGGAAGTGGGACCCACCCGTGTCCCCCTAAGAATCCCTGTCCTCATGATGCTGAGCTCCAGTCCACACTGATGACCATCAGTCGACTGCTTGGCTGTTTGGGTACATTTAAGTTGCATGGCCTGATTCAAATGTGCCTGTCAGACCTCCTGCTCACCACGCCGTGTCTCCTGCCGCTGCCATCTTGGTTCCGAGAATTCATCACAGAACAAGTCTATTCTGAGGCAGTGTGGAATCTCTGCTGCACCAGCCTCGGGTGCCTTCTGTCCATCCCAGGTGAGAGTATCCCTGGGTTCCAGCTGCAGAGGTCTGATGGAGCTGTGGCGGCGTGGGCTTGGCAGTGGGTGGCTGGGAGTCACGGGACCCACCCTTTCTTCTTTGAGAATCTTTGATCTCTTGATGTTGAGCCTTGATCCATATTGAAGACCAGTAATCAACTATTCAGTTGTTCACTTATCAATGAACTGAGGACTGTAGTGGGCCATGGTGGCCTGTTTCTATGCAGCCTGCTGTTCCTGCGGTTCCTTACGTTATTTCCACCACCGAGGGCGTCTTCTTGAATTTCCACCATAATTTTTATAATATTAATGAACAGATTGAATAAAATGATTATTTGAAAATGCTCATAGTAGTTTTTAAGAGACAAAGCATATTTTATTCTTTTTCACTTCAAACATTTGTCTGATACAAAAATGAGGCCCTTTTTGTTATTTTATTGACATATATTGTGGATTTAATCCTGCCTCTGTAACATACGTAGTATCATAAATTCTAATATCCTAATATCTATGGCTGTGGATTTAATTACACTTGGGAATGGGTTGTGTTTGTTGTGTTAATGAAATAAATTAGTGTAGGGTGTGTTTTGAGTTAATGCCTTTTGAGACACAAGAGATTAAAATAAGAGAGCCAGTAGAGATGGAGAAAGGCAGATACCAATGCCACATGAAAATTATCTAGGATGGGAGGTACAGAAGAGACAAGACATTTCCTCCAGAACTGACACAGAGAGAAATAAACGTGTTTGTTAAAACCATTACCTAGGACAATTTCTGTTATAGCAATTCTAGATAGCACCCTTAGTGAGTGTGGCTTGTATATTGCTGTTGGATATTGATTACATACGGCACACTGATGTTGGAAGCTATGCCACTGGCAACTGAAGTTGCCAATGATTTTCATATATTCACGATCAACTCCTAGAGAAGCAGCAATCAAGAAATCAAATAACATACTATGTTGGGCAAGTCTGTTGTCAAGAACCTCTTTAAAATGCTAATAAAATAAGCAAGAATATAATTTTAAAAATGAAGGTGTTCCTGATCCCAGTCATGGGATTTTCAATTGCTCCACCTGCACGTGAAAGTTAAACAGTGAATGAAGAAGATGGAAGAAGAATCAATACTTTTGAATTGTGCTACTGGAGAAGATTCTTGACTATACCATGGACTGTCAAAAGAGCAAACAGATCTGTCTTGGAAGGAGTGTAGCCGGGATGCTCCTTAGAGGTGAGAGTGGTTAAACTTGTCCTGTACATTTGAATGTGAGCCTGGAGGGACCAGTCTGTGGAAAGGGACACCATGCTTGGGAAATGGAGGACCGAGGAAAGACAGCGAAACTCTCAGCGAGATGGGTCCACCCAGTGAGTGCAACAATGGGCTGAAGCAGAGCAGAGGCTGTGAGGCTGGTGCAGGACACGGCGATTTTCATTCTGCTGTCCACAGATCTTGATGAGTCAGAGCTGGCCTGACTGCACCTAACAACAACAAAAAAGGCAAAAAATAACTAAGACAGTGTGTGATTAATAACCCACACATAATATTTATTGATATTCATTTATAACATTAATGTTTATTCATCAGTCATGAGGCCCCTTTCAAGTTGGCTGTGGATCTAAGCTGCCAGATGCTTGGATTTCCTCCTAGCCATTAGGCTGTCTGGGACTGGATGCTGTCTGTTCACTGAGTTTTTATTTGAAGAGTATATTTTATGGATATATTGAAAATTCAATGGGTAAAGTCTACTTTATAGCCTTTAGATTTCTTTTCCACTTAGATATAAATTCCTTTTTTTTAAAAAAAACCTATTTTTAGTAACCTTTTAAATAGCAGGATTCCACAGTTACAATGTTTAACATGATAAAGCTCTAAAGACATGTCACCTGACACATAAATAAAGCAACCTTCTTTGTCATTTTGAAACATATTCCATATTATTTTTATACTATGGCAGTTGTTTTAAACATTACCTAAAAAATAAATACAGACAACCAAGACTAGATTTTTAAGCCCTGAGCACGATAAGAAAGAAATAAAAGCATTAAGTCAGTGAAGCTTTCTTAAAACAACCTCCTGTAAATTGGAAGTCACAAACGCGACCTGGAGGTAATGAGGCACTGACTGAGAGTAGACAAAAAAGAACTAATGACTGGTTTAGAGGTGTGTGTAGGTTACCTATCCTCCACCACTCACACAAGATGTGTGTGAGAAGTTATTTGTGGACCTTCAGTAAGATTATTTACCTTCATCTGAAAGCAAACTAAAAGGGCTGCCCTCCACAAAGTGGACACAGATAGCACTGAGTGACACTGTTGATGCATAGTGTTAGGTGCTTAATTATTATTACTACTGTTAGTATTATCAGTTGTATTATCATATGCATAAATTTTTTTCCCAGACTGAATCACCATTATGTCTCTTGGTTGCCTTAGGTAATCTCTCTCCTAGATTGACTTACAACGCTGACAACAAATACAAAGTGAAAAATAATAGTATGAATAAAGATGCCTATTTAAGAATTACCACTCTAATTCTAGCTTTAAAATGCACCAGTTTTTAGACATTCCTTTTTAACAGGGCAGTGGTTCTCATCTAGGGTGATTTTACCTCCTTCCAAAGGAGAGGTTTGGTATTGTCTACGGAGGAAGGGCAGAAGAAGGGTGCTATAGCCTCTACTGAGTTGAGGCCAGGGATACTGTTACATTTCATGCAATTCAGAAGACATATCCAGCTGATAAAAATTCTCTGACTCAAAGTATTCATGGTTTCTGGACTGAAAAGATCTTTTGCAGTATACATCCAAGAAATGCCTTTATTTTCTTCTTTCCTGCTAACTAAAGAAAAAGAGACAAAATGAGAACTGAACAAAAACCCCTAGTCACTTACTAATCTCTAAACTGAAAAAAATTTTAAAAATACATGCACTTTGAATAGCTAAGCTGTATAAGTACATCTGGACTTCCAAATTATTTGTTTTGAAGTTTTACAACATAATGGTTTTAAAAATCACACATTAAGTGAAGCTATTCCCTTTAATTATGTTATTGGAAGACATGAAGAAGAACATTAAACATTAAGTTCAGAATACTAAATATATTAATGCTGTGGTAATAAGTAGATTCTTATTTTAGATATGACAATTTTATGAGCTTCCAAAATAATTATAAATCAAAACATCCTAAATCAAGAGTCTTCCACAGTTAAGACCTTAAGAGGGTAGGAGCTGCAGGACATGAACTTTGAAGGAAGTAAAAAAATACTGTCATTTTTTAAAATGTTCCATATATTCATATCTCCATGGCCAATTTCATTACCTTTCTAAATCTCTGTTTCCCAATATATAAAAGCTTTGACCTAGACCATCTCAAAGATGCCTTCAGCATTGAAATCCTCAGATTATATACTGTTTCATTGTTCTCAAAATAGCACAGTGAATTTGTATAGGCATCACCAGGCTGACTTTATTCTTGATTTCTCTCCTCCTAAAACAAAGTGTTTTACCCCCTACAGATGAAGTTCTCTTGACTGGTTATGTCTTTCTCCTTGATCTCTGCTAGACTCTGCTGTCTTTAATATGTCCCTGGAAACAGATGTTTTAATGCACTTTCATTTCAAAACTGGATGCTTTCATCTTTGATCAAATAAAGAATGACATGTGGGGGGGGGAGGAGAGCACATTTCCTCAGCTGGTTGACACCGTTGCAGAATGACTTTTAGAATTTTATAGTTCTGTGATTTGAAATGTCAGACGTGTCAGCAGGGCCAGTGTAAAGCCCTTGGACTTATGTTTTGATGGTAACTCAAATATTCCAGTAAGCTGGATGGAATTATTCTTTCACAAATCATAGGCCTGAGTGCCTTGGTGAAAAGAAGGGAGTGATCAGCCAGCTTCTCGCCGCTGCATTAGCCCTTGTGAGTTAGTACCATAACGTCTAGAGAACAAGCTTAAGTCAATTTTTTAATGCACCCTCATGTCTGAAGTGTGTTTTCTCTCGTAACAAAACGCCCTCCTCCCCCAAATGCTTGGTTAGCTCTCGGCTATTGACCTTCTCTTCTCAGAACTTTCTTACTTAGCTGCAGGAAGCTGGATACTAAATAGAATTGTTAATGGGGTGAAATTCCCCACTGGAATGGACTTGTTTGTTTACAAGTGTGATATGATTTGTGCTGATGAGTGTAATGCACCAAATATTATTCATATTTTCAAAATGATGAGCTTCTTCAGCATGGCATTCCAAGGTGCACTGGTGATACAACGCTTGTTTGGTTTGCTAACCAAAATTTGCTGGGTCAAACATTCTAGTAGCTCTCTCAGAGAGAAGCTTGGCCATCTGCTGTAATATAGTTTGTTGTTGTGTGCTATCAAGCTAGCATATGACAGATTATAGCCTAGAAATCCCAGGAGTAGTTCTACTCTGTTGAATGAGGTCGCTTTGAGTTGAAAATTGACACCACAACACCCCAAACCCACAATAATGAATGGCATTTTTTCCTTGAAAAACAGTAAATTTTATTTTAAAAAAATATGTATTTCATTCACTTTGTGTTTCTTTTGATCATTCCCACACATTGTGTCTTGTAAATTTAATCACCAGTGGTCTATGCCTACTATTACTCCAACTTTTCAGATGCTCACTGGATCGTTCCTAGTTCCTCCACTCTCTACCTCCATCCAATAAACTCTGTGACCCCGTTATTCTCCCCTCCCCACCTTCAAATCCACTACTCTTTCCTCTCCCCTCATTGTGTGTCCACACACATCTTACTGGTTATTCTTCTGTTTTTACAATAATGGTTTTACGCAGTATTTTTCTTTATAAGCCTAAAAAACAGTACGTTTGTGTTCTGTTGTTTTTTTTTTTAATTTAAATTTTATTTATTGTGAAAGACATGTATGAGATACAAGGGGGTGAGAGGTTCTGTTGTTTTAAAGTAATACAAAACAAGTTCTTACATTAAGTTTCTGATAATTTCCCTTTCCTCCATGCAGCTCAGAAGATCACAGTGAAGCAACCTCCCACAGAGAGGTGCCCATGTTTGAGTCCTGGAGCCTGTTTTGGGACTGTCCTTACCCTGTAACACCCTGGGAAGGACTTCTCTCCTATCTCTTATCCTCCATGCCCTCCACTCACCTAACTTCTCTTTCTGTCCTTTCTTCTTTGAAGAAGTCCTGATTGCATAATGGATAAAGTACCAGGCTGTTAACTGAAAGATTAACAATTTAAATCTGCCAGCTGCTCCTAGGGAGAAAGGCAGACTCTCTCTTCTTAAATACTTACAGCTTCAGTAAATAATGACCTTCAAGAGAGGGCCATTAATGGTGGAGAGTCACCAAAAGGGAGGAAGGCCTTCAACTACATGGATAATGAATATACCAATGGATTCAAGTGTTTCAGAGATGATGAGCTGACATGGGATGGGGCAGGGTTCCGATCTGTAGTTCATAGGGTTGCCACAAGTCTTACTCAGCTCCATGCCACCTAACAACAGCAACAACATGAGTCAGAATCAACTGGAGAATGGTGAGTTTCAGTTTCCACTGAGATGAGATATAACAAACAAGACTTCTTGGCATGACAGGAATCCTTTCCCACACCTCCCTCACCCCCACTCCCATTACCACCACTGCCATCCTCAATCCAGCTACTAAAGTGACTGAACTCGTAGCTTTACCATGTAACATTATTTCCCATTTTGCACGTTTTTGATAAACTAACCTATTAGACTAATTTAATCTACATTGATGCAACAAAAGAAGACCTAGTGGCAGCAAAATGGTTAAGTGTTTACTTGCTAATAGGAAGGTTGGAAGTTCAAATCCAAACAGAAGCTCCTTGGAAGAAAGGCTTGTTGATATGGTTTCATAAAGATTACTCGTAAGAGAATCTTGAAGAGCAGTTATACTTTGTCACAAGAGTCCCTGTGATCAGATATACCTGGAACTTAAAATAACAAAGACAACATAACAAACCAGTTTTACACAATAACTTGTTGCCTCAACTTCTTCCTGATTGACAAGGCCATATTGCCAAATCGATTTTTAACTGATTGAAGTTCAACATCCAGTAAACAAGGGTTCTCACCACTGGGCCAATTGGAAACATTATAATAGATGATGAAGAGATTGAGATTGTTAACAGCTTCAGTTTGCTTGTCTCCACAATGAACACTCTTGGTATCAGCAGCCAGGAAATCAAAATACAAATTGCATTGGGAAAGTCTGCTGTCAGGCAACAACATCAGTCTAGAAACGTAATGTGTGCCTGACCCAGGCCATAGTCTTCTAAATTTCGTGCTATACATCAAAAAGCTGGACAATGGCTAGGGATGATAGAGAATGAATGTCTTTGAGCTGCGGTGCTGGAGAAAAGTATTGAATATACCATGAACTACCAAGAGAACAAACGTTCATCCTGGAGAGGGTGAAACCAGGTACTCCTTGAAGGCAAAGATTCTGAGGCATCGTCTGACATACTTTGGACATATTGCAAAGAGGGATCAGTCCTTGGAGAGGGACATCATGCTTGGAAGGGTGAAGGGACAATGTAAGAGAGGAAGACCCTGGATGAGATGAATTAATTAAGTGACTGGGGTAATGAGAGTAGGTATGTCAAAGACAATAAGGTTGACACAGGATAGAGCAGGGGTCAGGACTATTGTACACAGAGTCATTATGAGTCAGAAGTCACTTGATGGCACATAACAACAACAACAACAACAACAACAACCTGAATTCATGTTACTTGTATGTGTTCTTAACGTTTTAAGAGGCAGCCAGTTGACTCATTTTCATTCATTCTCTCTCTGTCTCTCTGTCTCTCTCTCTCTCTGCTGTGAAGTTGTAACTGGCTCATAGCTGACCCTCCATTGGATTTCGCTCCTATAAATGATACAGAAAGCAAATGCTCATCTTTCTCCCTTGGGGCTGCTCGAAGATTTCAAACAACCAGGAAGGTGTGTCCATTGGAACAGCAACAAAGTTCTCTACAGCCTATTCCACTAGAGCCCAATTATTCACAATAAGGTTGGTATGATTTTAAGGCGAAACAAATGAGAAATGAAACAAATTTAAAAATAATTGTTTGCTGGCCATCTGACCTTCTCCACTGATGAAGATTCTATTTGTCTCTTCTGCACATACTTAGACTGGGTTGTTTGCCTTTTTCTTGTTGATGTGCTGGGGTATTCTACATATTTTAATTATGGGTTACTTATCAGAGATATTATTGGTAAATAATTTTCCTGGATGGTGGACCTTCTTTTTATTCTGTTGGTGAAGAATATTGATATACACAAGGATTTTATTTTTAGAAAGTCTCATCTATTTTGTCCTCTTCTGGTTGTAGGTTTTAGTTATGTGTGAAAGTCTATTCATGCCATATATTAGGGTTTCTAACTTTGTTCTTATTTTTTCTTTGATAAATTTAAGACTTTTTGGTTTTATTCCTACATCCCTGATCCACCTTGAATTGGTTTTCATGTATGGTGTGAGGTGTGGATCCTGCTTGAGTACTATTTGTTAAATAGGCTGTCATCTCCTCACTTAATCAATTTCATTCATCATCTTGTCAAAGACCAGTTGACCACTGATTCCTGGGTTCTTAAGCCTATTCCATTGATCTATGTGTCTGTCATTATACCAGTACTACTATGCTGTATTGACTACTCTCACTGTGTAGTTAGATTTTGGAGTCAGGGAGTGTGATACCTCCTACTTTCCTTTTCTTTATCAGTAGTGCTTGATTGCTAGGGGTCTCTCTTCTTTCCAGATAAAAGTGAAAATTGTCTTTTTAATCTCATTGAAGAATAATATCAATATTCATATTGGGATTGTATTGAATCTGTTTTGCTCTTGGTAGAATTGTCATTTTCACAACATTGAGTCTTCCTATGCATGGTGTATTCTTCCATTTAAAACACTTTTTGTTTCTTGTTGTAGCTTCTTTGTAAATTGTATTATAGGTCTTTTGTGTTTCTAATTAGATTTGTTCCTCAGTATTAAATCTTGTGATTAACTATTGTTATTAGTATTGTTTTTCTTATTTCCTTCATATGTTGGTTTTTTGTTTTGTTTTTGTTTTTGAGATAGTAAGATAGTTTATTCACAGCAGTAGTGGAAAAGTGAATAAAACAGCACATCACCACTCAGAGAAACACTAACTGTGGGAGAATTTCAAGGGGGAAAAAAGGCCAGAAATCTCAGGATAGAGTTTTAGGGGATGGGCAAACACCAACTAGGAGTCAAAGTTGAGGTGGAAGCATGATGGGGTGGTATGAGGAGGTGGCTCTTAAGAATTGTTGAAAGTTCTTAACATATATTTTCTCGTCTTTAGTCAGCTCTTGTCCCATTTGAAAAATTTTTCTTATGAATAATACCTACACATATTGCTTTAATGTCTAGATTGCATTTTCATGCCTTTCTGTTATCTCTAGTACTGTGCTAGCAGTACCCTCTCTCTCTTGTTATGAGTTTTTAAGTTCTTGTACCTCTTTACCTATAGTTTCAAAGTTTCAGTTGTTTCTTCCTTTTTTTAAAATTTTCTTCTGTAGTTGTACAAGTTTCTCCTCTTCAGTATATTTATTCTGACTCTGTGTCTCTATAATGTTTGCTTTCTTAGTGGTTGCCATTGTTTCATCCATCATTTGCACCTTCTTCTGTAGTTGTTCAAATAACTCTTCATCAAAATATTTTTTTCTGGTTCTCTGCCTCTAGGTTATTCCCTTTATTTGTGACTTCCATTGTTTCTTCCATTATTTGTACTTTCATTCATAGCTATTTGAAAGTCTCTTTATGAACATATATCACCTGCCTTCTAGACTCTGGGGTATTCATGAGGTCTGCAATACTCACTGTTGTTTTTGTGGTTTTTAAAGAATGCTTAATTTGTTTGAATCAACCTGCTGCTTTCTTGACATTATGTGATGTTTTTCTTGACAAGTGTTAGGTCGTTTCTTTTGTGTCTGTGAAAATTGTTATGGTTCTTGCCTTTACAATGTTACTGACTAGTTGCCAAGTTAAAATGTTCAGTATATAGGGTGTTCTACTCACTCCACTGTAATTCCTTTCTGGGAAAATTTGCTTTTCCTAAAGTCCTTGAAGTTCTCTCTGTTCTGAACAACAACCCTGTAGGATTCTCTCCTTGATGTAGTCCCCTGATACCAACACTGTAGGCCTCCTTTGTGCATGAAGTGTCTGAGTGGTGTGAGAGCAGGTGCTACTCAAGCAATTTCTCATGAATCTTTTCTCCTGGAGCTTAACATCTTTCTTTGTCTTTGGAGGGGCAGAGATTAGAGATCAGAGCCGCCACCTAAAGCAGCTTGTGTGCAGGGAAGCTCAAGTCAGCCTTCTTTCTCACAAAGAGCTACACAATATTATTTTCTCTGCTTTTAGTTCTGTATACTAAAGTCTCTTGTCCTGTTTGGCCCCTGGAATGACCCCACAGCCAATGAGGCAAGGATTCCCAGATAAAGAGACCTGTAATCCTAGAGATTGCTCCTTTTCTCAATAGTTTTTTTAATTTTTTTTTTTTAATTTCAGTGAACATCTACAGAGATTTTGGAATTCCATTCACTCATTGTTGCACTTTTCTCCCTGCCTCCCTCAACCCCCATTCGCTCCTTTCCTTGAAAAGCAAATGAAAAACTCCTTCATTGGTACACAATCCCCCCTCACACCCCCCCACCCCCAGTGCAAATGTAATCCACTCTGCAACCCTCATTCCGTACTCTTATGATAAACATAATGCTGACTGAGAAAACTGGATAAATTATGTTTACTGTATTGAAGTCTATGAGGAAGAGAACAGTTGGGGGGTCTTTTAATTCTGCTACTTTGCTGAATTATTCAACTATGCCCAACTGTTTTTGAATCCTTGAGGTTTTCTAAGTATACTAGCACTTCATCTGCAAGTACATGAAAAAACACTCAAAATCGCTAGCTATTAGAGGGATGCAAACCAAAATAACAATGGGATATCCTCTCACACATATAACAATGAGATATCTTCTCACACCAGCAACAGTAGTATAAAATTCAACATGGCAGCAACAAACGCTGGTGAGGATATGGAGAGATTGAGAATTTTTTATACTAATGATGAGAGTATAAAATGATACAACCACTTTGGAGGGCAATCTGGCACTTTCTCAGAAAGTTAGAAATAGAAACATCACTTGACCCAGTCTAACTACTGGGAATAGATCCCAATGAAACCAGAACTACAACATAAGCATATATATATATATATCCCCCTCCATGTTTATTGCAGCATTATTCACAATAGCAAAGAGATGGAAACAGTCCAGGTGCCCATCAAAAATTGAATGGACAGAAAAATTGTGGTACAATCACACAATGAAAAGCTATTTATTTCTGAAAAATAACAAACTCATGAAAAACTGAATGATATATAGAGGAGATAGAAGATTTTTACCAACTTTTACAATCGGAGATTGATCGA
>NW_006400082.1:1406738-1410322 GCF_000299155.1 Elephantulus edwardii | reverse complement strand
ATTGGCACAGGACAGAGAGGAGTTTAGGGCTGTTGTACATAGGGTCGCTATGAGTCGCAAGCGACTCGACGGCACATAACAACAACATGAAAAACTACACAGTGTGGATAAATACAGAAGACATTATGCTGAGTGAAATATCTCAGTCATAAAGAGACATAAACAGAATAAACCTATTATTGTAACAATAAGATTGAGACAGGGGCAAGGGAGCAAAGTAGGAAAAGATAGCTAGGGAATGCTTCCTTGAAATGAGTGAAAAGAAGGAAATTCTTAAACGCATGAGCTATTAGACTCAAAAGGGTAGTTGGTAGTGGGCGGGGAAGAGTAAAATGTACATGAATGAATAAATAATTTTTTAAAAATATAAAACAGAATTGTTGCTGTCTTACGCTAGTAACAATTTTTTAATATTTACAATGAAAGACTGTGATAGAAGCACTTCACTTGAAAATAGTTCTTTTTTGTGGAATGTGTATGACCTGTGTCCTACCATTAAAGAGTTAAAGCTTTGCTGTTTCAGTTATTGAACTTCACTTTGCATCAGCTTCAAAGAAGACAACATCTTCCTTCATTCCCAGACAGTTGTCTATTTGTGTCAATTTGTTCTATTTTAATCCAAGACGAAAAACTGACTGTTGAGGCCCCGTCTCGCCAGATCTTTACTGGCAAAGGGGAGAAGGAAAGATGTGTCAATTTCCTGGCTATTTCAGACAACACCTTTCCCTTGCTCCAACATGATTTGGACAATTTAGGGTGAAGGAGCTTTATCTTTTCCCTTCTGAATGATCCAGATTAGAGTCTCAATTCTTCTTATTCCTGGTGATGAAGACCTAGAGTTTCAGCATTTAATACAAAACATAGATGACTTTGAAAGAAAACTCATCACTTTCGAAAACCTCAAAGGAGAGATGGAATTAATCCAGGATATTTTACTTGAATACTTATATTTCTTTAAAGGGGTAAGGCAATTTCATTATGGTCCTTATTTCAAGATCTGTTTCAAGATATGTTTCTCTTTCCTCAAAATCCTCTAATGAGTTTTCCCAATGGGACTTGTTGGGGTTCTTTTGTTAGCTGCACCCCCAGATTCAGAATACATATGCCTCAGTGCACCCCTAAACACTGAGCCAGGGAATGGTGAGAGTATTTCGTGTTTTCTTCGTATATGTTCTCTTTTTTTATTCTGAAGTAATAGCTGTGAATCATGAAGTTTAACAATTTGAGACATTCAGTTCTTTTAAAGTCCATTTTGAGTGCACGGAAAAGTGGCAGAAGGTGGGAAAATATCCTCCAAATTGTTACAGCTCCCGGAAGAAGCGTAGGCTGCCAGAATGATTACCTACGTTTATGGCAATGCTATCCGATACCATTTTCCCCCTTTCAAAGTATTTTACACTTTTCTTTGACAACTACCTTTTCTCGCTGCATTACAGTATTAACTCCCTGGTTATCAAATATGAGTGCTAAGATGTGCTTTCATTTTAACATACAATTACTTTAAATGAGGTTTCAGGCAGTTTGTCTAATATTTTGAAATGATATGCAGAAGTCATCAATAAAATACTGTATGTGGAATTAAAGTTAATGAGATAGATTATTCCCTTCTATGGAGATAGGCAATCATGACTTTTTGAAGCATTAGAGTCACTTCTATTTTAAATATTTAAAGCAGATGATTGTTGTTGTTGTTATGTGTCGTCGAGTTGCTTGCAACTCATAGTGACCCTATGTACAACAGCCCTAAACCCTTCTCTGTCCTGTGCCAATTTCACTGTCTCCAACACACCCATCCCGATTACCCCAGTCATTGAATCAATCCACCTCATAGAGGGTCTTCCCCTCTGTGCTGTCCCTCCACCCTCCCAATCATGATGTCCCTCTCCAAGGACTGGTCCCCCCTTTCAACATGTCCAAAGTATGTCAGACGAAGTCTCAGAATCATTGCCTCCAAGGATGAACTTGTTTGTTTTCTTAGCAGTCCATGGTACATTCACTACTCTTCTCCAGCACCATAGCTCAAAGGCATCAATTCTTCTGTCCTCCCTAGTCTTTGTCCAGCTATTTGTCCAGCTCTCTGATGCATAACAACTGATTGCAAAGAGCATGGCCTGTAGCAGGTATACCTTAGTCTCCAGAGTGACACCATTGAGTCTCCAGAGTGACACCGTTGCTCTTCAGTACTTAGAAGATGTTCCTAACAGCAGACTTTCCCAATGCAATACATCTTTTAATTTCTTGGCTGCTGGTACCAAGAGTGATCATAGATGATAGAAGAACAGTTGAAAGATGAGAGTATTAACTTACTGATATATGATTCTTTGCATTGATTAAGTTTTAATAACCATAATATGCAATCAAGCATACATGTACATGCATGCACAACCCACACACACATGCAACTTTATTACTTCTGCATATATTCAAAGAATCAACCCAAATCAAGCTCACAGCCATTAAATTTATTCAGATTTATAATGGCTCTCTACTAGGCTTTCAGGGCTGAAAATATTTATGGGTGGAGTTTGCTCATTTTTATTTCATGGAGCACTTGATTAATTTGAACTTCTGACCTTTTAGTTATCAGCGCAACATGTGATATTTTATATAACCAGAGCTCTTAATGCAATGACTAGTGCCAATAAAAATATAGATATATCTTTTCTGAGAACCATAATTTATTAAAGGTGAAAATAAAGCAATCATATTTCCTTTTTGCATTTGTTAAATACGATGTCTATGTGTTTAATGATTTAATAATGGAGATGAAAGATTATGAAACATTAGCAACCTTTGGAGCAGACATTGAGTAGGTGGACACAGGAATGGCCATAATAGAAAGATTCAGAGTAGGAAAAAACCAACAAAACCAAAAAAAACCCTACAACCCAACATCAGAAATACTTTTTTCAAGGCAATTCCTCTTTACACAGTTGTTCTTTCCCTCTCGCATTCCTAATCTCTGAATTGGAAATCTTGTTTGGGAGAAAGAGGTGCAGGAAAAATGAAAACAGTTGTTAAGGTTATGATTAGGCATTGTAGGTGTGTGTTCTCTGCTCTGAGAAAAAAGGCATTCGATTAATCATCACAGAACATTTATAGTTTTCCCCTTTGAATATCTTGGTGTAAAGAAAGAACAATGTAATTACCTGTTTTCTTATAACATTCATAACCAGTTCATTTAGATCACTTGGAGGACACAACTTCAAAAAAATCTGGGTTCTTGGAACAAGAGGCTAACATTGAGGACAAATAACAGATTTGCTGGGAAACATGAAAAGATGGGTGGCACTTATGTCTATGGAGGGCCACTTGGAAAATAAGATGGGAGCAGAGAGAATGAGTGTTGTGTGGTTTTCCTGAGAGACAGATATGGACATCCCGCAGGAGGAAATGAGGGCTGATTTTCATCTTAGGGCCTGCAGAGCTAGAACCACTGAAGAGAAGGCCTTTCCACTGCCCAGTTCCTTCCTTTACAACGCTTAAGAAACTGATTACCAATCCAGGGGGGAAAGTAGCACATACAAATATCAGCATTGTTGTTGTTATGTGCCGTCGAGTCGTTTGCGACTCATAGTGACCCT
>NW_006400082.1:1403094-1406134 GCF_000299155.1 Elephantulus edwardii | reverse complement strand
TGTCTTCTTGACATTGAGCCTCAGTCCATACTGAAGGCTGCAGTCCCTGACCCTCTGCAGCAAGTGCATGAGGTCCTCCTCAGTTTCAGCAAGCAGGGTTGTTTCATCTGCATAAAGCAGATTGTTAATAGATCTTCCACCAATCCTAATACCACAATTCTCCTCATAGAGCCCAGCAATATCAGCATAGAAAGAATAAAAAGCTATTCCATCATGTCGAAGGTCTTGCTCTTTTTTGGGCTCTTTACTTTCGCAGAGGTCATTGATGCAATGATTAAAGAGTACATTAACACTAAAAAATATCAGAGGTTCAAACACACCAGTCATTCTAGGGCAGAAATATTAAGCAGTCTGCATCCATAGATGTACATTCTTGGAAACATAATGTTTGTTAGATTCTGTCCTGTAGGGTCAATATGAATCCAGATTGATCAGATCGTAGTGAGTTTAACGTTTTTTGTTACCAAACATAATGTTTTTCTCCAGGAATCTAACCCTCCTGATAACATATTCAAAGTATATATGACAAAGTTTTGCTAACCTCACCCCTAAAGAGCATTCAGGAGCTGTCGTGGCCTCGTGGTAAGAAAGTGCACTGCAATCCCAAAGGCTCCTGGTTCAAATTCATCAGCTGCTCCATGGGAGAAGGATGGACAGTCTCTTCCACGTGATTAATTGCCTCTGAAAACCTACTAGTGGGTCAACAATGAGTTGGTTCCAACTTGACAGCACACAGCAACACCTGCAACAACAAGGAGCACTCTAGGTATACATATTTGTTTATTCTCCTGGCAGTGCACAGTACATTCAGTACTCTCTGCCAACGTTATAATTCATCAATTGTCCTTTGATCTTCCTTGTTCATGGTCAAGATTTCACATGCATGTGAGGTGATTATTAGGGTCAAGTGCACTTTCAAGAGGTGTTTTACAGCAGATTTGTATAATGCACTACACCCTTTCATCTCCTATTTTTGGTGTATTGCTGGGGGTGGCTATTCCTAGGAATAGATTATCATGCTTGGAAAAATCAAGGGTCAGCAAAAGAAAAGACGATCCTTACCAAGATGGATTGACATAATGACTGCACAATGGGCTCAAATGTGTCAGAGATGATGATTGTTGTTGTTGTTCAGTGCCGTCGAATCATAGCGACTCTACGAACGAAAGTCCTTGACACATGCGTGCATGACTTTCATCCTTTCTCCAGGTTTATAGGGTTTCGGAGGCAAGCTATTTATGAAAGTGGATGCCATTCTTGCTTCCAAGCTTGTTTTAACCGGGGAGCGCCACTAAACGCTCGCAAACTCTGGGCCAGAAAACCTCAATTCATCTAGCAAGTTTGCTCTTGGCCACCCTCTTGAAGCAGAAAGAAAGTCACAAATGTCCCCGAGTTCCCCACCTGCATCACTTCCAGGCTCATGAGGATGCATGCACCCAGCTGACAGATAATGATGAGAGATGATGATAGGATAGGATTAAAACCTGTTGTTCATACAGTTGCTATGAGTTATACTTGACTTGATGGTACCTAATAACAGCAATACCATATCCTTTGGTTTCTTGACAGCTGTTACCATGGCCACTGATTTTGAAACCAAGTGAAATAAAATCCTTTTACAAATTCATTGTTTTCTTTGTTTATCATAATGCTGGCTTATTGGACCCATTCTTTTGTTTTCTTTATGTTGTTGTGTACTTTGCACCAAAGATGATCTTTGATTTTCATTAATAGTGAGTGCATGAAATCTTTTGCTTTCCACAAACATGATTGTGTCATGGGCATATTGCAAGCTGTTTATGAGCAATCCACAAATCCTAATGTCGCTTTTATTTTCTCAGCACCTGCTGCAATCCCAAAGGCACATGGTTGGAATTCACCAGCTACTCCACTGGAATAGGATGGGCAATCTCCTCTCGTGTGATCAGCTGCCTCTGAAACCTACCAGGGCGTCAGCTATGGATTGGTTCTGACTCAACGGTACACGATAACAACAACAGCAACAATTGAATAAGTATGATGAAATTATGCAGCCCTAAGGTATACCTTTCCTGGTTTTACATACACCCTTGCTTTGTTAGAATAATTTCACTTTAATCTACATAAAAATTCACATGAGCACAATAAAGTGTTCTGGACCTCTCATTCTCCTCACTATTACCCACAACTTATTAGAAACCACATTCTAGTGTCTTCACTTAATAAAGCTCAGAGTGATGTTAGTTTAAAAGTTGGCTTTCCTAGCCATTACATTAGCTCCCTCAGGTCTCCAGCTAACTTAACTGCAGATACATGGTCTTGACATCTCATTAGTGAATGATCTAGGCTAGAATTCTGTACATGGTGATGGGAGAGTTTTGGAGAAGCAAATTTAAAAGTTGCAAGGTCTCTTGAGGTCTATACTCTAGAGTGTAAACAATATAATTTGAATTCTATTTTGTTGTTCATTATAATTTACGAGGCTAGTTTAGAATCAAGGGTGGAGAACTAGATTCAGCTCTTAATAGATTGTTGTTGTTAGGTGCCATTAGTCAACTACAACATATCAACATATAGTGATCCTAAGAACAAGAAATCTGAACCTTGTGTCAACCTCATGATCTCTGATCTACTTAAGCTCAATATGATAATCACTGTTATCAGTACATCTTGTTGAGGGTCTTCCTTTCTTTTGCTAGCCTTTTACCTTTCCAAGCAATGATGTCTCTCTCCAAGGACTGGTTCCTCCTGAAAATATACCCAAAGTGAAATGAATTTCATCATCTTTGACTCTAAAGAGCACCATGTTTCATTTCTTCCAAGGAAGACTTTTTTAGCAGCTCATGAGATATTCAGTACTCTTCTCCAACACCACAATTTAAAGGCATTGATTCTTCTGTCCTTATTCACTGTCCAATTTACATATGCATAGAAAGCAACAGAAAATACCATGGTCTGGATCAAGTACACCTTAGTTTTTAAACTGACAACATTGCTTTTTATCATTTTGAAAAGGTCCTTGACAGTAGTGTTCCCCATTGTAACACATTTTATTGACTAC
>NW_006400082.1:1399240-1400693 GCF_000299155.1 Elephantulus edwardii | reverse complement strand
GGTCCTTGGAGAGGGACATCATGCTTGGGAGGGTGGAGGGACAGCGCAGGAGGGGAATACCTTCTATGAGATGGATTGATTCGGTGACTGGGGTAATCGGGATGGGTGTGTCAGAGGCAATGCGGTTGGTGCTGGATAGAGCAGGGTTTAGGGCTGTTGTGCATAGGGTCGCTATGAATCGAAAACGACTCGACGGCACATAACAACAACAACAATATACATAGTCTGTTACATCACTTATTTTGTGGATGAAAAAAATTAAGGATCTCTTCCAATCAGTTGATCAGGTATTTGTCTTACATATTTGTTAGCAGAAACTTGTGAGCAAGCCCAGAGTTGCATCTCTTTCCCAAAACTCCTGAATTAATATTTCATCAATTCCTGGAAACTTATTTTTTGCCAATATCCTCATTGCAGTTTGGCTTTTTTTTCTTCAGTATTATTTATTCTTGATAATTTTGAACTTTTCCTCTCTGTATTTATAATAACTTTGTTTTTCATGCACGATGTCTTGTATACCATGACACAACTCATTTGATCTTTGGTCATTAGTGTTCAATTCGTCATATCTATTCATGAGATAGTTTTAAAACTCAGTTGGGATACACTCAAGGTTGTATTTTGGTTCTTATGGACTAGTTTTCATTTTCTCCACCTTCACTTTGAAGTTGCATATGAATAGTTGGGGATCTGTTCCATATACAGTAAGTCCCTGACCTGGCTTTGACTGCTGATACTGAGCTTCTCCAATGACTCTTCCCACAGATGTAAATCAATCTGATCCCTGTTTATGCTTCAGGTGAAGTCCACGTATAGTTCTTATTTATGTGTTTTGGAACTCTCATGCACTGTTATGGTGGGATTATAAAATGGTACAACTGCAGTGGAAGGTAGTTTGGCATGTCCTGAAAAAGCTGAACATAGGAATCCCATGTAACCCAATTATTCTATGCTAGGAATATATAACAAGGTAATTAGAACTAAGATGGGCATATGCATATCTATGTTCATAGTAGCATTATTTACAATGGCAAGGAAATGGAAATAGTCCAAATACCCATAAACAAATGAATGGGTTAAGAAATTATGGTACATTCACACAATGGAATACTATGCAGCACTAAAGAACAATCACTCAATAAAATATGGCATAGGAGAGACTGAAGAGTATTATGATGAGTTAAATAAATCAATCACATAAGGACAAATACTGCATAAAACCACTTTTGTGAAAATAGGAGGAAACAAGATATGTATAAATGTTCAAAAGAAGAAAAGAGAAGCAGAAGAAGGCAAAGGGGTGAAATCACAAGGATAGCTGAGGTTAGTGCATTGATCACGAGGTGAGGTAATAAGAAAGATTCCATGAGAACTTGAAGAGAAGGGATAATAATATGCAGAGATCAATGTTGTTATTGTTGTTATGTGCCATCGAGTCGCTTGCGACTCATAG
>NW_006400082.1:1368846-1398740 GCF_000299155.1 Elephantulus edwardii | reverse complement strand
CCAAGTAAATTAAAACTGTTAACTATCTCAATCTCTTCACCATCCATGCTGATGCTGCCAATTGGCCCAGTGGTTAGAATCTTTGTTTTCTTGATCAATAGTAATTAATTATATAAAAGGAAATGTATATAAAAATGTATAAAACATACTGTGTGTGAATGATTGAAAATAAGTCAATAAAAACACACAAGTACCCTGTTTTCCTAAACAAACAAACAAAAAACCCCCAAACAAACAAGGAACAACAACCCACCTGTGGTACTTGAAAAAAGTAGTTTGGGTGTGGAATTGAGAATACTTTTAACAAATGAAATAAAAGTGTAAATTCTGGAAAATATTATTCTTGAGAAATGTACAAGTTCTTCTTCAGTTTATCACTCTTCCCATACATTTTCCTGTGCAGCTTAGGAGGAAGCCAGCTGTCACTTTCAGCATTCTATAATACAGTTTCTTCATAAGATCTTCAAGTTCATTGCTGTTGTACTTGTTAGGTGCTGTCAAGTTAAGGGTGACTCATAGTGACCGTATCAGCAGCTGACCTGAACCCTGCTTATCCTGCACCATCCTTATAAGTTCTAACACTCTTGAGTTCATTGCTGAAGTCACAATGTCAATCTATCTCCTTCTCTCCTTCTGTCTCTTTCTCTTTTCAAGCATGATGTCCCTCTCCAAGGAACAGCATCACCTTGCTACATGTCCAAAAAAAAAAAAAAAAAAAAAAGGAAAGAAAAGAAAAAGAAAGCTTTGTCCTTGTTGCCTCCAAGACATAAATATCTGTTTGTTCTTTTAGCAGTCCATGGGATATTCAGCACTCTTCTCCAGCACAACACCACAAAGTCATCCATTCTTCTGTTATCCTTATTCATTGTCCAGCTCTCTGATGCACTACAGGTGATTGAGAGCACCATGGCCTGAATCAGGACACCTTTGTCTTCAAACTGATATCTCTCCAGCATTTTGGAGAGGTCCCTGACAGTAGAATCTCCCAGTGCAATACATCTTCTTGTTTCTTGACTGATGGTACCAACAATATTGATTGTTGATCCAAGGAAGATGAAATAATTACAGCTCCAGTCCTTTCTCGCCATCTATCATAATGCTTATTGTTGGGCCTTTATTTTTTCGATGTTGAGATGCAATTCATACCAAAGTCTATAGTCTCTGATCTTCTGAAGCAAGTGTTTTATATCCTCCTCACTTTCATGAAGCAAAGTTATGTTATCTGCATAAATCGGGTGGTTAATGAGTCTTTCTCTAATTCTGATGATACATTCTTCTTCATAAATCCAGCCTCATGGATTCTTTTTGTTATTAAGTGTCATCAAATCAACTATGACTCATAGTGACCGTATGACCAACGTATTGGAACCTTGCCCTATCTGTCACCATCAGCACTTTCTCAGCCATTCTTAATCCCATTATTGCAGTCACTGTGTTAATCCACATCATTGAGGATCTTCCTCTCTTTCGCTAACCTTCTATCTTTCCCAGCATAATGTCTTTTCCCAAGGACTATTCCATCTTGTCAACATGCTGAAAATGATGTGAGATGAAATTTTGCCATCTTTGCATCTAGAAAGCATCCTTTATTAATTATTTAAATTACTATAGGTGGCAATTTCAGTTACTGATCTCCTGTTACACATTCCACAGCACCTACTACTCTCGGTCATTTTCTTAGTCACTGATTGTTGCCAAGATCTACAAACGCAAATGCCACTTTTTAGGGTTTTGTTACTGGAACATCTTACTTCTAAGAATGAGCTTCTCTTTCTGGTTCGTCTTCCTCCCAGTATTTAATGTATTAGAGCAAGTTCTTTCTTAGAATATTGTGAATTTGCTCAACAGACTTGCTAGTTGTGCCTGAAGATAGTTGCTCATGATGTTATACAATGATTCTTCTAGAGCAAGAGTTTCTAGGATGGCCTCCCACATATGCCTGGAGCCTTTATATTGTTTCCAAGCTGAGTATCACTGTCAAAACATGCTTTTATCAGTGGTTATTGGGGTTCAGGCTTGTATACATGGTAGTGGAAATGTTCCTAGTGGAACTCCAACACCTCTCTAAGAGAATTCCAAGACCTCTGAGTCCTTAAGCTCTAGGACTCACACAATACCATTTCTATTGTTAATATCAAGATCAGTCCAGATTAAAGAGTAGAAGAAATACCCTTCAAATATATATTGGAATAGCTTTAAAATACTGTATTAGGACTTTTTAAAGTACCATGACAAGTAATTTTAGAGTCAAGATTATCATCAACATTTCACTGAGGATCGTTTGAAAATATATTACTGTGATTTTCATATTTGTATATCGGAAAATTGCTAATTCTGACCTGAACCTTCTAGGATTTACTACTAATGGAACAATAAAAATAAGAATAATGACAATAACCGTTAACTGTATAAAGTATTTACCATGTTCTTAGGACTCTTCTCATGCACGTGCTTTATTTGTAAAAACCCTTATTATCACTTTAACTTCCTGAATTCCCATTTTAAAGCATTAGGAGGTTAAAAAATTTTTCATGTCCTTATACTTGGATTTCCAGCCTCATTTCTGTCACTAAGTCTGTACTTTCTGGCTGCCATTCCTTCTTCATTGTTTCCAACATTTGCATTCCAGTCACTAATTATTATTAGTGCATCTTAATTACATGTTTGATAATTTTGAACTGCAAAACTTGGTAGAAATCCTCAATTTTCTCCTCTTTGTCTTTAGCTGTTGGTGCGTGTATTTGGATAATAGTCGTATTAGCAGATCTTATATTTTTAATGATGAATGTAACACCATTCTGTCTCAGTTTTTCATTCTTGGCATAGTAGATCATATGATTGTCTGATTCAAAGACAAAACCAGTCCATTTCATCTAACTAATGCCTAGAATATTGATCTTCATGTATCCATTTCATTTTTCACAACTTCCAGTTTTCTTTCTTTCTTTTTGTTGTTGTTTACTGTCGAGTCAGATCTACTGGCACAGGAGGAAATTGCCCTTCCTTCTCCAGTGGAGCATCTGGTGTATTTGAACCACCAGTTTTCTTATATTCATACTTTGCACATTTGATGTTACAATTACTAAAAGTGTTTAAAGCTGTTTCTTTTCATTTGGAGTGACTTCCAATCTGGGCTTTGTATCTAATATTACAGCAACCCATGTTCCTCTACTGTTCATAGGTTTTTCAAAGGCCTTTTATTTCAGAAGTGAATGGCCACTCCTGCTTCCTGGTATGGCTTAATCTGGAAGCCTTGCTAAGGAAGAGTCAGTGTTCCTGCCCCTTCTTCTCTCATACCAATAATCATTTTATTTCCATCATCAGAATCACTTAAGTGCAGGGATTTCAGAGTTTTGTAAAGAGGAGAGACATATAATAAAAGGGGTAAGGAGAGACCTTGTCACTCACCCCTAATACCCCAGTAATTTTACAGCATCTCTTCTAGGTGACATTCTAGTTCTCTGTGTAATGAGAATTTACTGTTGCTCACTTAGTATTCAGAACAGTCCATGTATAAAAAAGTTTCTTCTTAAGTTAAATCAAAATCTGTCTCTTCATAACTTACACCCATGGCTCAGATTTCCCTTTTTGATATCTTTGAGTAAAAGTAAATTTTTTTAAAGAAATTTTATTTTATACCTCTTTGCTTACCAAGTTTGTATAGGTTCTGAAGGCAGCTTTCACAGCTTTCCTCATATATATTCTCTGCTCTGATTTGATATCCCTATTTATCTGGTTCTCAGTTTTTCCATTACCTTCATCTATTTTCCCTGGAAGAATTTCAGAGTTTCTGCCTTCCATTTAAAAAACTTAACTTTTAGGTGTTTTTTTAATATTTTTATAATTTTTCTTTTACATTGGCTTGTTTACAAAGTTTGTATACATTGTGTTTCACACTATCCTTCATTCAAGTTGTGTTTCACACAATCATTCAAAACCTTAACTTTTGAATGAGTCATAATTTCACAGATTCTAGACTGGATCCAGTCCCCCCCCCCCCACTAAACAGGTAACTTCTCTTATTGTTATGTGCAAATGAGCTGGAACTGATTCACAGCTGAACCTCCATTGTATTTTCAGAGGCTATAAATAAATCACATTAGAGGAGATTACCCATTTTTCTACATTGAGCCAGCTGGTGGATTTGAACCACCTGACCCTGGGTTGGCCCCTCAACTCTTTTATTTACTAGACCATGAGAACTCCCTAATTCTCCTACTAGTTCCTGTGTATTTCTTCTGAGCTGTCTTTATGCATACTATGTATTTTTAGTTCTCTAGCAGTGTGGTCCTCTACACACTGCTTATCTCCTTTCTCTAACTGAAAATATACTTTGTAGATTATTCCAAAAGAGAACATGAACTTCTCTATTGTTTTTCTTTGTAGTATTTCATTGTATGGATACATACAATTTAATGAAATTTTTTTCCAAGTCAATATTTTTCACATATATATTTAAGAGCAATCAATTAAAACTATCATCTTATGCTACTTTCCACAACATTCGTTGCCAAATTTTCCATCCCAATAAACAAAACCCTTTCCCTATGTGTTTCCTAGAGACTTTTAAAAGATTTAGATTTTTCAGATATATTTTAATTATAAAGATGCTATAATAAATGATCATGTACGTGCATTATTTTGGAGATCATGTGAACACTCATAGGGCAAATTATTAAAAGTGTTAGAGGGTGTGTATTTATATAATTTTGATAGATATTGCTAATTGCCTTTCCCTAATGTTGTATTCCTTCACACTACCACCCATAATGCAGCTCAGTACAATATGACAAACACCATACCATGTCTTTCATGTGTCCCTGCTGTACTCCAAACTCATTGCTTAAAACTCAAAATTTATTGTCACTGAGTGAAGAGAAAGGCAATTTACAATGAGGGTTTGATGGAACATGGCAATGAAGTATATAAATAAATTATAATTAGTATTATAAAACAAAAAAGTGTATGGATGAATGAAGTCCATGATTATTTGTAAGCTTTCACTCAATTTGTTTTGTAATATGGGAAACTCTGTACAGGAAAAAAGCAAATGGATAAATAAAACAATGTCTAAGAGGTTTTTTTAGAAGAACTTGTCCTACATAGAGATTAAAAGAAAAATACAGACAAAATCATAGGACAATGAAAAATTAAAAAAATTGTATAAACCCCGCCACAAAACAGCAAACTCATTGCTGTCCATTTCGAACTGACTCATAGCTAAACGTCCATTGGGTTTTTGAGGCTATAAAATTATATGGGGAAAGAATGCTTTCCCCTCAGAGTCAATAGTGGATGGAAACTGCTAGGCAGACTCATTCTTTGGTGTGTATCTCCCTGCAAATTAGGGCACTAGAGCTCCCTAATGTTATATTGTTGTTGTTGTATACCATCAAGTTGGAACCAAACCCTAGCTGACCCACTGGCAGGCTTTCAGAGGCAATTAATTATACAGGGGATTGCCTATCCTTCTCTTGTGAAGCAGATGGTGGATTTAAACCATATGCCTACAGGATTGCAGCACAACTTCTTACCACTAAGCCACCAGAACTCCCTTACCTAAAAACTAAAAACAAAGTGAAAAAAGAAAAGGAATTGATTTTATTCCTCAAGACATTGTACATGCTATTAATAATTATTTCCATTTTTATATACTCTCAAGTCACATACTAGTACTAATTCAGTTATAAATACTAAAGGCTTTAAAATTACCAAAATAAGACTAGTAAATGCATTAGAAACTCCTTCCTATTGTTGTTATGTGCCGTTGAGTTGCCTGCAATTCATAGTGACCCTATGCACAATAGTTCTGAAACTTGTCCTATTCTGAGCCAATCACTAAATCTGACACACCAGCCCCTATTACGCCAGTCACTGTATTAATCCATTGCATCCAAGATCTTCCTTTCCTGAGCTGCCTCTCCACTTTTCAAGCGTGATGTTCTTCTCTAAGGGCTGCCTCCTCCTGGCAACATGTCTAAGGTATGTGTAACGGAGCTTCAAAAATCCTTTTCTCCAGAGAATAACTTGGTTTCACCTTCTCTAGGACAGATCTGTTTGTTCTCTTGGCAGTGCAGAGTATGTTCAATATTCTTTTCCGACATCACAATTCAAAGGCATCAATTCTTCTTCTGTCAGCTCTCTGATACATAACAAGTAAATGAGAAGGCCATAGACTAGATCAGGTGCACCTTAGTCTTTAGACTAACATCTTTGATCTTCAGACAATTTAGAGCTCTCTGACAGCAGACATTCCTAAACCAAGTCAGCTTTTGATTTGCTATATGCTGGTGCCAAGATGTTGAAAGCAAGCTGAAATTGTTAACAATCTCAATGTCTTCTCCATCTATCATGATGTTGCCAATTAGCCCACTGGTGAGAATCTGTTTTCTTGATGATGAGCTGCAATCATATTGAAGACTGCGATCTTTGAACTTCTGCAGCAAATGCTTCAGGTTCTCCTCAGTTTCAGCTAGCAATGTTGTGTCATCTACATAATGCAAGTTGTTGATGAGTGTTCCTCCAATTTTGATGCCACCTTCCTTCTTTAAGAACCAGCACCTCAAATGATCTGTTCCACATATAGATTGAAAAGGTAAGGAGATTGGATGCATCACTGAGGCACTCTCTTTCTGATTTTAAACTATGTAGTATTTCCTGCTCTGTTCTGATGACTGCTAGTCCAAGTACAGGTTCACATGAGCACAATTAAGTGTTCTGAGATTCACATTCTTTTCAGTGTTAGTCACAATTTATTGTGATCCACACAATCAAATGCCTTTGTGTAGTCAATGAAACACTAACACAGACAGACATTCCTCGAGTACTCTCTTCTTCCAGGCAATATCCATCTGACATTGGCAATGGTGCCATTAGTGCAATGGACTCTTCTAAATCCAGCTTGTATTTCTGGTAGTTTCCTGTCGATGTACTATTCCAGTCAATCTCCACATTACCCTGACCATGCCACCCTGACAGGAACCCTGAAACCTAGCCCCCAGAACCCTGACCCCCAGGACCTTTTTCCCAGGACCACTTGATCACCAACCCTCAAGATCTGCCCACTTGCCCAGAGGACCTGTGCAACATGCCAACATCACTGGATGGTACAGTGATAATGAATAGATAGAAGTGACCAGACACACCTGAGACTTCAAAGCAGAGTGAGTGGGGAGAAAGAGGTTGGTGGCGCAAGACAAGGGAGCCAAATGTGATGCTAGAGGGGCCAGAGGAGGTACCAGGACTGCAGTACTCATGCCACAGGGAGAGTGAACACTGAATCTATCAGCTGTGTAATGGGGAAGGACCTTTAGTCCGCTCTTTGTCTATCAGATACTGCTCTAAAACTAAGCATCCAGAGTAAAACAGAGTAGGAAGAAGTTTGTCTATCTCTTCTGAAATAACAGGCTTTTGAAAATCCTATGTGAAATAGAATCTCCTTAGGAGAATTATATTTGAAATTATCTTTGCAATGGACTCCCCAGCATAAGCATGTGAATATCAATATCTTATGGATTTCATTATCCCCCAAAAAGATTAATTGACATCCTAAGTCCTGTACTTGTGATCGTGACCTTTATTTTAAAATAGAATAAATTTTTTACAAAATAAATTTTTATTTTATACCAGTTTGCTAACAAAGTTCATATTCATTATTTTTCACACTATCTTCATTCACACTGTGTTTTAATTTAAATAGGGTCCTTAAGCTGTTTTCAGCTAGATTACCACGAGGTCATAATGGAATTGCACGGTTCCAAATCCAACATGATTTGTGTTCTTATAAAAGAAGAACCAGTGAGACTGGGAGACAGGTGGAAGTGCCATTGAAGATATGATGTATCTGTAAACCAAGTGAGATCTGGAGCTACTAGAAACCAGAAGAGAGACAGGGACAGGTTATTCCTCAAAGTCTGAGAAGAAATTAACATGTTCAACAACAACCTTCATCTCAAATTCTAAATCTCCAGAGCTGTAACACATCACATTTCTGTTTTTATTGGCTCCTCAGTTTGTCACATTTTGTTCCTACAATCCTAACATATATCCCCAAGCAAAAGCATCTTTCTGAATCTCCCATTGTATCCTGTACTCGGTTTTCCAAATTTTTAATTTCCTTTTCTGAAAGAAATTAAGAGAGGCCAACAGTGTAAAAATACTTGATTAATGACTTAACAAATGTCTACCCCTTTCGGTTTTCTCTGCACCTGCTGGATAACCTGTCTCAAAAAAGGCAGATACTGCCCCAGGCAATGCTATTATTTCTCTAACTATAGCAGTTGATTGGATTCATTATATACTAATGCCAGCCAGAGACATTTTTTAGTTGCTGTGCTTCCGAGAACACTGAGTACTTGAGTTATCATCAAATGAGTTCATCTAGACCCAGTGTGACCATTGTTTGACTACTCTCCCTCCTGCTTTTGTCCTGGCTTAATGTTCCTTACATGCTTTTGGGTGGAGACTTCATGGCCCATAACACCTATTCTGAAATCTTGCTCAGCACAAAGGCCTATTTCTTTGGACTATAAGTTGAAGAATACCTTCCTTTCTTTGTGAAAACGGTAACAACATGTATGCAACTTGACATCCTCCAATTCTCCAAAATACTAAATGTTAACACAGGGCTTCCTTGAGCTCAAGGAAAGATTTCACCTGAGATATTTCTGCGTCCTCACGGTGTTCATTTACCTCCATATAAACTGCTTAAGTCCATCCCATGGAAATGGAATCAAGTACCTTCTTATAACCCTATATTTTTAAAAAATTATTTGTTAAGGTTACAGAATCTTATAAGGCCTCCGCAAGAAAAAGACTAACAACCCAAGGACAAAATTGGCAAAAGACATGGAAAGACTGTTTACAGAAGAAGACATTCAAATGGCCAACAGACACATGAAGATATGCTCAAAATCACTGACAATAAGAGAGATGCAAATCAAAACCACAATGAGTGACCATTGTACCTCGATATCAGTGGTAAAGTTTAACAGGGCACTAATCAATAATAAACTAGTATAATAAATAAAAAACCCATCACAATGTATATGAATGAAACATAATGTAAAGGAACTATTGTATGAAAACCAATAAAAAAATTAAAAAAATGTTGGAGAGGATGAGGAGAGATTGGAATTTTCATACACTGTTGGTAAAATTGTGCAATGGTGTTATCACTCTGGAAGGCAGTTTGGCATTTCCTCAAAAACTGAACATAGAATTTCCATATGACCCAGCTATATTATTTCACTGCTAGGAATATCCCCTGAAAAAAATCAGGACTGAAACACAAATGAAGATTCACATAAGAATGTTCATGACAGTGCTATTCACAATTTCAAGAACATGGAAACAGCCCATATGACTAACCACAATAGAGTGGATTGAGAAACTATGGTATAATTCACATGATGGAATACTACTGCAGCAATCATGAGCAGCAATTTTGAAAATTGCTACATAAATTGGGAGGGACTGAAGAACATTATAATAAGTGAACTAACTCAGTCTCATAAAGATAAATACTGTATATATCCATTGATGCTGTTGTTAAGTGCCGTCGAGTCAAAGATGACTCAGCAACACCATGAATGAAAGGCCTGAACACTTGTGTAACTTTCTTCATTTTTCCACATTCACTGAGTTTCTGGAGGCAAGCCATTGTGGAAGTGGATGCCACTGCTGTTTCCCAACTCATTTTAACTGGGAAGCTCCACCAAACACTTTCTACCATGGGTAACCATTATCACATTTGACAGATCAGTGTCACAATGCATAGCCTCACAGTAACCACAAGTTACCTCTGTACAGCAAATGGACAGACCAGTGTTATATCACGTAGAAGAATGTTTGACCAAAACCAATGAAAACCAGGCCTGAGGGCCGCAGATTAAACAAACCTCTGTAGAATCTGGCTGCTGTAGACAACTTCCAAACTGAATTCCAGCCCCATACTGCTGACGAACGGCATTTTTAAATAGGAGGCCAAATCTCATCATCTCACACCCATTAGGGAGTCAACATTCCACCTAATTTTCACCAGAACCAGCAAACAAACCTCTGTAGAATCCAGCGGCTGCAGACGACTTCCAAACTGGATTCCAGCATATAAATCCATTATTGTAGAAATATAGAAAAATGACTAGTTAAATGTGTATGAGGATACAAGGTGGGGGGTGTGGAAGCAGAGGGTTGATGATGGGCATGGGGGAATTCATAGGGTCGCACAATTTGCTGGATGGAGGGAGTGGCGGATAAAGGAAATGAGAAAGATCTAACAGGTATCCGTAAAGACAGGGAAATGGTGGGCACAGTTCAATGATGATTAGTTTTCTAAAACATAATGAATGAGAATGTTTGTATGAAACACAATGAATGAAGGATAGTGTGAAACGCAACACATACAAATTTTGTAAGCAAACCAATATAAAATAAAAATTTCTAAAAGTATTTGTTATTTTGTTATATTCATCCCTTCCACTCTGGCAAACATTCTTCTTGAAAAAATAAAATAGAAGGAAACGGAAGACTTTAACACCTTTAGTTAGTGAGCCTATTTCTACATGGTTCTTCAACTTGCTGAGACCATAACTCACAGGACTTTTAGATGTTGAATTATATAGGACTTTTAGATGTTGAATTATATGGAATTAGCTTTCCTAAGACCTTCATACAGGTTTGTCCTTGTGTTTTAAAGCCCCTTTAATGTATCCTTCTTTATTTGACTTCAACTTGCTGGATAGCCCTCTGTATGTCTGTAATTAAGTCTTTTGATAATTTATTTTCCTTGTGAGCAGCACATTGTCAGTATTTTGTGTTTGAAGGGTCCCTAATTGTATGGAATCATCTTCCCTTTAGAGACTCTCTCCGTGAAAACGTTCCTATTTTTACACTTTTCCAATTGGTTCCTATCCAACTTTCCTTCCTGTCTAGGATTAGGCTCAGAGGAGTTTTTCCTAAAACTTTGGCTGCATCATTTGTAATTGAGGGAATTAACAGATTCTGAAGCAGAGTTTGATGTCTTTGAGTTCTTTAAAATATGTTATTAGGATGTTGGCTTTAGAAGAAAACACTAAGATAAATGCACCCATACTTGCAGAAGAGACAATGTTATTATCTAGGATGCTTTAAACAGACTATTTGGCCCTGCCCTTTATTTACTGTCCCCAAACAGACTTTCATTATGTCGTTCATGTGCTTCCTACAAAATTATACAGCAATGTGAATTTTTATATAACAATGGAAACATTTTCAAGTAGAAATATTTAAAACTGTTATTAAGTTCAGATAGATGTGCACAATACAATGTATTTTCTGAAATGGGTTATGCACACACACACACACACACACACACACACACACGTTTGTTTTTCTTTGGTTTGGTTTTTGGGTTTATTTTTTGGCTTTTTTTTTCTTTTTTTTAGTAAGAGCTTCATTGGCATAGTCCATAGAGAACTGTGATCCTAGCCAAAAGGCCACTGGTGGTTCAAATCCGTCAGTGATTCTGTAGGAGATTGATGAGAAATCTCCCCTTGTGAGATTCCTAGGCTCAAAAAAACCTAGTAGAAGGTCAATGATGAGTTAACTCTAATTTGACAGTAATGGCTTCACTGACCTAATTAGCAATTCTAAGAGCTCTACTGACTTCATTCCCAAATTGTTCTTCTTCAGGAGGAATTGATTCTCAAACTACATCATCATTTAGTTCCCTGTGTTGTGTTGTTGTTGTTGTGTGTCGTTGAGTCAGAATCAACCCATAGCTCACCCTCCAGTAGGTTTTAGAGGCAATTAATGGCATGGGAGGACTGCCCATCCTTCTCCTACTGAGTAGCTGGTGAATTGGAACCTTGTGTCTTTGGGGCACAGCTTCTTGCCACTAGGCCACCAGTTAGTTCTCTAGAAGTTTTTAAATCTCAATGAAGTCCTTATTAAGAATGGTTAAAATATCACTTCTTTTGTAAAATTTAGAAAAGTAGTGAGCAGAAGATTTTCTGGTAGGTTCAACTTTGGAGAGTACATAGGAATATTGAGAATGTGGAAAACCATTCCCTAAGACAGCTGACTCTAGAATGTCTCTGGAAAATCAAAGTATTAAAATTCTTGGCAACATTATACAGGTTGGGAATCCCAGAACACTTAATTTTGCTCATATGGAATCTGTGCATGGATCAAGAGACTGTCCTTTAAATAGTACAGAGGATTCTTCATGGTTTAGAATTGAAAAAGTTGTGCAACATGGTTGTATCCTTTCACCTTATTTATTCACTCTATATACTAAACAAGTATTGTAAGAAGCTAGGGTATTTGAAGAACTTGACATACACTTTGGAGGAAGGCTCATTAACAATTTGTGATATGGAGATAGCACAGCATTGGTCACTGATAGTGAAATAACTTGAAAACCTTACTGGAAATCTAATCTTCTCAACTAGACCTGTAAACAACATCATGGCAAATGAAGAAGAAAGTCAAGTTAAGGCCATTCTACTTTGATTGGCAATCAGTGTCAATGGAAATTGTTATTGTTGAGGTGCTATCAAGTGGATTTTGACACATAACAACTCAATGTATAAAAGATTTACAACCTGCACTATCCTGTTATATCCTCAAAACTGGACTGGGCTTGAACCTATTACTGTTAGAGTCCCTATGTCAATACATCTCGTTGAAGGTCTTCCTCTTCTTTTCTGACCCTTTACTTTTCCAAACATGATATTCTTTTCCAAGGATTGACCCTTCCTGATAACATACCCAAAGCATGTGAGATAAAGTCTCTCTATCCTCATGCTTAAACACCTCCCTGACTGTGTCTTGTTCAAGACAGATTTGGTTGTTCTTTTGAAAGTCCATGGCATATTCAATATTCTTCATCAACACAAAAATTCAAACACATCAATTCTTCTTTATTCAGTGTCCAAGTTTCACATCTGCGTGAAGCAATTGAAAACATCATGGCTTGTGTCAGCCAGATACATGGTGGTCTTTAAACTAACATCCCTGCGCTCTTGTTAAGGATAAAAATACTAAGATTACTAAAAACAAGGGATGTCAGTTTAAAGAATAAGGTACATTTAATCCAAGCCATGGTCTTTTCCATTTCTTTCTATGTATCTACAATTTGACAATAAGGATGACAGAAGAAGAATCAATACCTTAAAGCTGTAGTACTGGAGAAGAATGTTGACCATCCTACGGACTGCCAAAGGAACAAATAAGTTTGTCCTGTAGAAAGGGCAACCATGGTGTTCCTGAGTGGTAAGGATGGTGAAAGTTGGTCTCATATATTTTGGACATGTTGTTAGGATTGTCCAGTCCTTGGGAAAAGACATCATGTGAAAGGTGGAGGTTCACAGAAAAATAAGTCCTTCCACAAGATGAATTAACATCGTGACTACAATAATGGGATCAAGCATATTGGAAATCATGAGATGGTACAGACTAGAGCAAGGTTCAGATCTTTTGTTCGTAAGATTGCTATGAGTCTTAGTTGCCTAGATGCTATCTAACAATACTGACTGGTCTCTGCCTTGTGACCATTCCATAGGGCCTTCAATAACTGATTTTTTTTAAAGTACAACTGCTAAAAGGTAATTTCAGAGAAAAAGAAAAGATCATTGGCAGCAGATTTGATTAACACAATATGTCTTTCAATTTCATGACTATTTCTATGACTGCTGATTATGTTGAGGTGTCATTGAGTTGAGTATGACTTATAGAGCCCTATGAACAATGGATCTGAACCCCGTCCTATCCTGTACCATCTTCATCATTTCTGACCTCCTTGTGTGCATTTCTGCATTCACTGTGTCAATCAAACTAGGTATTAGAAAAGAGTACTGAATATCTCATGGATTGCCAAAAGAACAAACAGCTATGTCTTGGAGAAAGTGCAGAGAGAGTGCTCCTTGGAGGCAAGGATGATAAAGCTTCATCTCAATACTTTGGGCACATTGCTAGGGGAAGTTATTCCTTGGAGACGGACGTCATGCTTGGAAAGGTGGAGAGTGCTACTTTTCAGAGCCTCAGAAACATTATTTGGCCATATACCCTATCCTTTAGGGTTGGAATAGAATGGATAACAGCAGGCTTTTGAAATTTCTTCTAGAATTGATGGAGGTTCCTGGAATTCTGTTAACTTCATTTGTAACATAAGAAGGAGAAAGAGAGAAAACATCAAGACCTCCCCTTAGTTTATGTCTCAATGCCCTATCACCCTCTTCCTTACTTTCTGCTCTAAGTATTTTTCTTGTTTATCTTTTCTCTGATCTTCCAGGGTGGTGAGGAGTTGTTGGTGTGGTGATTGGGAATCTCTACACTGGGTAGTATTATTTTTTAAAAAACTCGAAATTATGTATCATTCTCCAATTTCTTGATTCTTTTTCAGGGCTTAGTATTTTAAACACAGAGTCCCTAAATAGAGCTAATTGTTAGCACGCCCCACTGCTAACTGAGATGTTGAAATCCAAGTAAACTTAGAGATGGTTCCGAAGAAAGACTGGGTGATCTTCTGAGAAGTTAATCACAGAAAACCTCATGGGGCACAGCCCTACTCTGATACTCATGACATGCCATGAATCAAAACCAACTTGAAGGCAACTGATTTTACTGGTTTGTCTTTAATCTGCTTTTCTTCAAAATAGAGAAAAGGCTGGTCAACATTTTTATGCAGCCTCCATTGTTGTTTTTTGTTGTTGTTGTTATATACCCTTGAGTTTACCCTATTAGAGTCACATAACCCCATAGGTGACCCTTCAGCAGGTTGTCAAGCAGTTTAATTACATGGGAGGAGATTGCCTATCTTTCTGCAGCAGAACAACTGGTGGATCCAAATCACGTGCCTTTGGGATTGCAGTTCAAATTCTTACCACTAGGCCTCCAGAGCTCTGTTTATTCCAATGAGGAAAAAAAGCTAGCCAGCATATTGATGCAGACTCCATGAGATTTTTATAATAAAGTACCACACAAGAGGGATCTCTGGTTTTTAATGCAGGAACACTGTGCTTCTACAGAGAAATAATGCTTGCTTTATATCTTGTGGGCACTGTAAGTATGCCTGCATTCCCTTTTCACAGCGCCTGATACAAATTAGAGTCAATATTTAAACTACCTTTAACACAGATTCAGATCCTTGTGTCAGACATTGACTTAGAACTCTCATATCCAGGGCATTATGCAGTCATTGCTGCAAACTCCCTTTTGTCTCATTTTCTTCAGTTATATCTAAAATTGTGGGTCAGTTTTGCACTATATAAATGTTTTTAAATTAATTTATTTATTTTTCATTTCAATGACAGTTTTGCACTATATACATTTTTATAGCAGCATTAACTCCTTGAAGGAAAAATGAGAGGGATTACCTATCTTTTAGCAAGTTCAAAGTCCTTTGAGCCTCTTCTCTCCAGGTAAAGAAAATTTTACAAGCATAATTAGCTTATTATTTACTTTTGGAAGTTTTCTAAGAAACTGTGACGATACTAAACAGTTAATTGTTTTTAATTTTTTTTACATCTGGATCCTCAAGCGTTGCTACTAGTACTAGTTAGTCAATTTGCATAACAAATTATTTTATATATCTAGTACCTTAAGACTATCCACATCTATAATATCACAATTTCAATGAGTCAAGAGTCTAGGCACAGCCTAACTGAGATTGCTTCTTCAAGGTCTTACAAGGTGGTGATCAGGTGCTGGCTGGGACTCTGGTCTTTCCTGAGGTTCAGGTTACTTTGCCAAGCTCGCACTGTTGTTGGCAGACTTTTGTTCCTTGCAGCTATGGGACTCGGACCCTGAGTCTTTCACAACATGGTCATTTACCTCAGAAAAGCAGCAAGAAGAAACTGCAGTCTGCTGGCAAGACAAGACAGAGTCTTACATAATATGACATCATCACAGAAATAACATCTCATCAGCTTTGCCATATTCTATTAGTTTGAGTCACATCCCAGGTCCTAGCCATACTCATGTGGAGGGACTTATGCAAGGGTGTGAATACCAGAAGACAGAGATCATTGGACATCACCTTAGGGTCAGCCTAACATACCTTAAAATCCTTAAAGATCACTTAAAACATGCCTGCTCTACGTCTTCCTTAATGGTGCCCATCTCAGTTACAAAGTATCACCTATACTTTTGACCCTACAGAAACTAATGACACAAAAATGTTTATACAATTAAAATTTTTATTAAATTCCAAATTGTTAGTGATGACATAGTCATTTTAATTTTCCACAGTTGTATCAACTTGGCCTCACTTTAAATGTAAGCTCCTAGGGGACAGGAGACAGATCTCATTTAACTGGTTCTAATACAGCCTGTGTCACAGCACATGCATCTGGCTAATCATCCCAGACAACACTGATGGGGAATTAATTTCTTCAGAGAGTTGTGCAGAAGGTTGTAATCACAGAGAGTAGCCTTTCAAAATCATTGAAGTTATCATGCTCTTTTTTCCCCCCTTTCATTTAGAAATTAAGGGCTTTGGTAAGAAATCATGCTGCTGAAAGAGAAAATGTGGCTTGTGTTTATGTTGGTATATGAGGAGAAGATGAGAGAGCACCTTAGGTACAGAATGAAGAGATGTAGTAAAAGGAAGAAAAGAAGGCATAGAAGAATAAGAGGGAAGAGAAGTAAGGAGGAAAAGAAAGACACTATGGCAATGAAGGGGGTGGAAATTGAGATGATTTCTTCAGTTTGGGGCATGTGGAGTTCGAGATACGGTAGGGCCATGTCTATATGATAAACCAATAGCTAAATTGTTATTTTGGTTGTGTTGTGTACGATCAATCGAAAGTGACTCATAGCTGTGTCAAGTTGGAACTGACTCATAGCTGTCCCTCTAGCAGATTTTCAGAGGCATTTAATCACACGGGAAGAGACTGCCCAGCTGTCTCCTGCAGAGAACCTGGTGGACTGGAACCACATGCCTTTGAGATTGCAGCACAGTTTCTTACATGTCAAAATAGAAATGTGAATGTCCTTGATATATAAATGATAGTAAACTACTTTTCTTTCACTCTTACCAAACCAGAAACCAGCTGGTTCTGGTTTCACTCAGAACCAACTCAAAGTTGACATTTCAGCACACTTTTGGAAGTTGTAAAGCACATAGGAGAGGTGACTGCCTATCTTTCTTCCCTAGAGTCACCAGTAGACTGAAATCAGAGAGGTGCCATCTTTGAGTGAGCAAAACAACTCCTTACGGGCTGGGCCACCAGTCCTCTCTACAGGATTTTTTTTGTTTTATTGTTTTGTGTTGTTGTTGTTGTGTGCCATTGAGTTGCCTGGAACTCATAGTGACCCTATGTGCATTAGCTCTGAAAGCTACCCTAGCCTAAGACAATCTCATCAATTCTAATAGATCTGCTTCCATTGCTCCACTCACTGAGTCAATCAATCTCTTCCTGGGTCTTCCTCTTCTGTGCAGTCCCTCCACTCTTCCCAGAATCATGAACATTTCCAAGGACTGGTTCCTTCTGGCTATATGCCCAAAATATGTGAGGCAGAGCCTCAAAATCTTTGCCTCCAGGGAGCAAATTGTTTTCACCCTTGCCAGGACAGACCAGTTTGTCCTCCTGGCAATCCACGATTTGTCCAACATTCTTCTCCAACACCAAATTCAAAGGCTTCAATCCTTCTTCTATCATCCTTAGTTATGGTCGAGCTCTCTGATGCATAGCAAGTAATTGTGAAGAGCATGGCCTGGGTCAGATGCACTCTAATTCCCAGACTGACGTCGTTAGTCTAGAGAGGTCTGTGACAACAGACTTTCCCAATGCAATTCACCGTTGGATTTCTTGACTGCTGTTGCCAAGAGTGTTGATTGTGGAACCAAGCAAACTGAAGTTGTCAACAATTTCAATCTTTTCTCTGTCCATCATGAGACTGCAAATTGGCCCAGTGGTGAGAATCTTTGTTTTCTTGATGTTATATATAAATATTAATCAAGTAAACAGCATTAAAAGAAGTCTACTATTGGGAGAACTTGTACCTTCAGTACCATTGATTGCTTCTTAATCATATACCACTTCCTGAAATATTGTTGTTAAGTGTCATTGAGTCATAGGCAACTCATAGAGACACTATGAATGTAAGACCTGGACACTTGTATATCTATCATTCTTTCTCCAGGTTCATAGGGTTTCCGGAGGCAAGCTATTTCAGAAGTGAATGCAACTCCTGCTTCCAAGCTTGTTTTAATGGAGGAACTCCACCAAACACTGTCCACCATGGGTAAACATTATGACATTTGACACATCAGTGTCACAGTGTTCAGCTTCACAGAAATCATGAGTTACCTCTATACAGCAAGTGGACAGACCAGGGCTATACGACCTAGAAGAATGTTTGACCAAAAACAATTAAAAACAGCCCTGAGGACCGTGGATTAAAGTCACCCACCTTTGGCTTGGTAGCATCACTTTCTGTCCACTAGGCCAACTGATCTCTCTCTTTGTTGTTATTGTTGTTGCTGTTAAGTGCTGTCGAGTTGTAGGTGAGTCCTGGTGACCCTATCTATGAATGAAAGATCTGGACACTTGTATAACTTTCATCCTTTCTCCAAGTTCATAGGGTTTCCAGAGGCAAGCTCTTTTGAAAGTGGATGCCACTCCTGCTTCCAAGCCACTTCTTTTTGGTACAGTGACTGTATATTCCTTCTATTTCTTTTTGATGCTTTCTTCATCATTCAAGATTTTGTCCATACAATTCTTGACTGTCATAACTTGAGGTTTGAATTTGTTCTTCTGTTCTTTCAGCTTGTGAAATGTCAAGCCTGTTATTTCTCTTTTGATTTTCTAACTCCAGCTCTATGAATATTTTTATTATAATTCTTGCTTTGCCTTCTTGAGCTGCCCTCTGAAATCTTCTGTTAGAGTCCTTTACTTCAGCATTCCTTTCCCTTGTTTTGGCTTCTTTTCATTTCAGTGAAAGCTTTAGAGTCTGTTCTAACATTCATTCTGGCCTTCTCTTTCTTTTCTATTTCATCTGTTCTTAAGTAATTAGTGTTCAATGCATCAAATCTATTATTGAGATGTTAAATTCATTTGGGATAGACACAAGGTAATATTTTGGTTCTCATGGACTTATTTTCATTTTCTTGCTCTTCATTTTGAACTTGCATGTGAGTGGTGCATTGTCTACTCCATAGTAAGCCCCTGACCTTATTTTGACTGTTGATAATAATAAACTTCTCTACTGCTTCTTAGGGAGCTCTGGTGGTTTAGTGGAAAGGAGTTAATGGTACCAGTCCAATGCTTGTGGTTCAAATTCACCAACTGCTCTCTGGGATAAAGATGGACAACCTCCTTCTTTGTGATTTATAGCCTCTGAAAATGCACTGAAAGCTCAGCTGTGAGTCAGTTCCAACTTGACAGTACATAACAACTATAGTAATTGCTGCTTCTTTGGTTGCTATGGAACCATTTAATAAGTAGAAAATGACCAAGAAACCATGAAACTGAGGTAAGAAACTGAAACTGTATTGAAAGCATTGGCAAAAATAAGATTGACATTTTTGGAATACCAATTTACATAGTTCAACCAACAGACACAGCCCTGGAAATGCTTACCAGTCTACGTCAACAAATTTGAAAGATAGCTACCTGGTCAAATGACAAGAAGAGATCCATATTTATATCCATTCCAAAGCAAAAGGTGATACACCGGAGTGTAGAATTTATCAAATGTATAATTAATGTCACATGCAAGTAAAATCTTGCTGAAGATTATTTAAAATTACTATAAAAATATGTCAACAGGGAACTCCCAGAAATTCAATCTGGATTCTGGTATCATTGCTGATGTCAAATGGATCTTGGTTGAAATAAATGAATATCAATAAAAGGCTTGTTGTATTTTATTGAATATTAAAGTGCATTTATCTGACTGAATGAATCATAACAAATTATGTCTAACATGAGAAGGATAGGAATTCCAGAACTCTTAATTGTGTTCATATGAAATCTGTGACTAGACCAAGAACCAAAGGAACACTGCATGGTTTAAAATCAGGAAAGTTATGTCAGATTGTATGCATTTCTTCATATTTACTCATTTGGTATGCTGAACAAATGACTCAGGAAGTTAGACTATATGAAGAAGAATATGGCATCAGGATTGGATGAAGACTCATCTTCAACCTTCATTATTCACATAACACAAGCAACCTTCTTGTTTGTAGAAAGAATACTTAAAGCTCTTGTTAGAGAAGGTCAGACTACAGCCCTGAATACTGGTTACACCTCAAATATTAAGAAACAAAAATTCTCACCACTAGAAAATATTATAAGAGATGATGAAAAGATCAAAGCTGTTAATAATTTTAGTTATATCCATAATAAAAATCCATGATAGCAGCAGTCAAGAAATCAGAAGACATGTTACATTGGGAAAGTCAGCTGTCAAGGATCTCTCCAAAGTGCTAAAGAGCAAGGCTGTCAGCTTAAAGTCTAAGGTGTGAATTATCCAAGCCATAGTCTTTTCAATTACTCTTATGTATCTGAAAATTAGACAATGAATAGGGATGACAAAAGAATAATCAATGAGTGTGGAGTTGGAGAAGAGTATTGAATTTTCCAAGAACTACCAGAAGAGCAAACAAGTCTACCTTGGAGAAAGTGAAATCAGGGTTCTCTTCAGAGGCAAGGATGGTGAAACTTCATCTCACAAACTTTGGGCATGTTGTCAGGACGGGCAAGTTCTTAGACACATCATGCTGAAGTATCAAAGAAAGAGAAAAAGATCGTCAATGAGATGGACCAACACAATGGCTCTTAACAATAGGTAGAGATTGTGATAATCTCTGGCAAGATTTAGATCTTTTGTTCATGGGGTCATTATGAGCTGTTGTCTACTTAGGGACACCTAACAACAATGACATTACAAAACTGAAGGGACTTTCTGGGGAAAGCCAGAGATGAGAAAATAAAACGAGTGGAAACCATAAACAGAGCAGAAAAGAGACAAGGAAAGAAGAAGAAAAACAGAACATACTAATATAGAAAAGTCAAAAGGAGATTCCGTTTTCAAGCAGAGGGAAAATTTCAAAAGTACAGGATTAAAGGCAACAGATAAATCTTGAAAGATAAGAGTTGAAAACGACCCACTGGATTTGAAAATAGTGAGGTCATTGGTGACCTTTGCAACAGAAGTTTCAATGAATTGGTGAGGGTGTGCACCAGATTGTAGGATTTTGAAGAGTGAATGGAAAATGAACAAATGGAAACAAAATGTAGGCTAGTTTTTAATACACTTGGCTGAGAAAAGAAGGAAAGAGACAGCAATAGCTAGAGTGCAGACAAAGGTTGTTTGTTTTATTTTAGTTTGTTTTTAGGATGGGAGCCAGTTCATAGACTAGGAACAAGGAGGGCTGGTGAGGGGAAAAAAATCAGGCAAAAGAGGAAAGAGAGAGGCTCAATGATGAACAATATATCAGATATCAGGAGGCAGAAGGAAACTGAAACATTGTCCTCGACAGGAGAAGTTACTAAGCTTCTTGGACTGTAAGGAAGAATGAAGCGGTGTATAGAGGCAAGGAAAAGACAGATAGAAGGAAAAGAGAAAAAAAAAGAAAAAAAAAAAGAAGGAAAAGAGGAAATGGGAAAAGGAAAAAAGGAGAGGAAGATGAGGAAGGGAGGAAGAAAGGAAGAGTGGGAGGGAAAGAGGAAAGAGATACAACCAATTTTTCAAAAGCTAGAAGGTGGGGCACTTTTAGTAGCTTTATGCTGCCAACCCAAAGATATGCAGTCTGAATCTACCAGCTGCTCTACAGGAGAAAGATGGGATATGGCCCTTGCAATTTATTGCCTCTGAAAACCGACAGGAGGGTTAGCTATGAGTTGGTTCTGATTTGGTGGCACACAACAACAAACAATAACCTACACAGTTATAACCTAATATGTTCTCATCAATCCAGTGATCAATAAATAGAACTATGAGAAGACAATAGGTAATCTGACATATCAAGTGAAAGTGCTTGACACTCATTTGGGAAAAGTAGGGAATTGGTCATTCATAAATAACCAGTTGCTCTGGAGTCCATTCTAATTCATGGCAGTTCCATGCATGTCAAAGTAGAATTGTGCTCGATGTTGGTGGATTATCTATGGTTGAGTTTTTATGAAAAGATTGCTAGGCTTTATTTCAGTTGTCGCTCTGGGTGGATTTGAACCTCTAACTTATTACCAAATGGCTAACGTGTTAGTTAGCTCTTTATGTCACTTAAAGACTCCTAACTATAGATTATTAAATATGGTTTAAAGTCAAGATGGAATTGGAGCCCCCAAAAAATTAATGGTTGTAACGTCTATTTTCTGAAATTTCCCCAGGCTGCCTAAGCTCCAGTAGAGAATAGATGCATTCTTGTATCTATCTTGAGTTGAGGTTTTGCTAGACATGTATAAGGATTTGAAAGGATGGAGTCAAGAGCCCAGAGCTTACTGAGAAAAAAGAACACAGAGATCAAGGTTGGATTAAATCAGTATGAAGGTAAGTGGTGTATGTAGTTTGAGGACTGGAATGTGTTTGTGGGACACAAACTCAGTTTACAGAGAGATAACTATCCCAGGTGATGGAGTTTGTGATATGACAATGTACGTCTCCAGTGAAACCTAAATAATATTCAAGTCATTATCTTTCATTTCTCTAAGCATACACACCACTTTCCTGTATTAAGAATGCCTTTAGTAACCAAATATGGTAGATCACAAAAGTGACCCCTGTCCTCTCTTCGTTTCTTCTTGCAAATGTTTTGCCAATTAAATGTGTTTGTGGCTGTTGCTGTTGTTATTAGGTACTGTTGAGTATGACTCATAATGACCCTATGAACAAAAGATCTGAACCCTGTTATACCCTGTGCCATCTTCACCCTTCCTGACACATTAGAGCCCATTGTGGCAGTCACCATGTCAATCCACCTGGTCGAGAGTCTTCTCCTTCACTGACCCTCCACCCTTCCTAGCATCATGTTTCTCTCCAAGGAATACTCCCTCCTAACAACATATCCAAAATATGTGAGATGAAGTTTTATCACTCTTGCCTCCAAAGAGCACTTTGGCTGCACATATCTGTTTGTTTCTATTGGCTGTCCATGGGATATCCATAGCAAGTGACTGGAAAGACTATGGCCTAAATCAGACCTTGGTCCTCAAACTGGCATCATTATTCCTCAATAATTTACTCTTCAATTCTGAAGTCTTGACCTTGTGTCTTTCTGGACCAAGGGGATGTCAGCAGCCATGACACAAGCAGAGATTTGGAAAACATTGTGTCACTGGGACAAACTTTGCTCTTACTGCTTTGCATTAGCTATGAGAACATGTCTTCTCTGGTATTCTAGAGGATTAAAGGCATAAACAGGAGAACTGAATCATCCTTGCCTCCTTACAAGAGGCTGTGCTAGATCATTCAACACCTAGTTGGCCTCTAGACATATAGCAAGTCTAGCCATGATAATCGGAACCATCTAGATCACACCCTAGACATGTGGGTGAGCCCAGACCACATCATACTGAAAAACCACCATTTCCAATGAGTATTCCAACTCACAAAAGACGCTCCACTGGTTTCCAAGGCTGTAAATCCTAAAAAGCACTGTAAATCTTTCTCTAGAGGAGCTCTTGTGGACTCCAACAACTGACCCTTCTGTTAGTAGCCTGACTCAAAAGGCACTACATTACCAGGGCACATCAGCCTAACAGCCTCAATGAACCAAACATCATGAAATTGATACTAAATATATTTTTGTATGTTACTAATTTTTTTTATTGGCTAGCACACAAGAATTAATTTACATTGTGTTTTATTCACATACATTATATTTCATACATTTATAATAATTATATTTTACATAATTAATTACTATTGATCTATGCCTATTAGTTGTTGTTGTTATGTGCCATAGAGTCACCCATGTCTCATAATGACCCTATGTACAATAGCTCTGAACCCTGTCATATACTGAGCCAGTCTCACTGACTCCGACACACCTAATTCCATTACCCCATTCACTGTGTCAATCCATCGCATCCGTGTCTTCCTCTCCTCTCTCCTGTACTGTTCCTCCACCTTTCCAAGCATGATGTCCTTAACCAAGGACTGGTACCTCCTAGCCATATGCCCAAAGTATGTGAAACAGAGCTTCCAAATCCTTGCCTCCAAGAAGAAACTTGGTTTCACTCTCTCCAAGACAGACCTATTTGTTCTCCTGGCACTTGATGCTATGTTCAATACTCTTTTCCAGCACCACAACTCAAAGGCGTCAATTCTTCTGTCATCTTTAGTCATTGTCCAGCTCTCTGATGCACAGCAAGCAATTGCAATGGCCTGAATCAGGTGCACCTAAGTCTCTAGACTGACATCATTGCTCTTTAGCACTTTGGAGATAAGCCATTAGTATTCTGTACTAATTTGAAAGTCCTCATTGAATCCTTCCTATTCTTTCACCACCACCACCCCTCTCCACCCACTAAACTCTGCTATTCTAGTGACTGCCTCGCTTCCTCTTCTCCTGCTCCTTTCTCCTGTCCCCGTCACTTTTTGGACGTTTATATACATCTTATTAATTATCCTTCTATTTTATAATAATGGTCTTATGCTAAGTTTGTCTTTATTAAATTGTGTTCACTCAGAATAATGTTCTCTAGATTCTCCCACGTTATAGAGTTTATTTATACATCTTTGTTATAAAGTATTTTATTTATAAATTTATTTATAAATTGCTTTTCCTTAGTGTTACATAGTAACCCCCATTCTGCCACTCATTATCCCCCCTCTGTTAACAACCTCTCCCCCTTAGACATTCTATAATAATGTTCATAGACTATATTTGTCCTTTTGAGACTGAGTTAGTTCACTTAGCATAATGCTCTCCAGTCCCTCTCAAGTTTTTTTTTTTAAATTTTTTTTTAATTTACAAAACCATTGCTCCTGCATGCAGCATAATATTCCATCATGTGAATGAACATAATTTTTTCAATCCATTCAATTATGGTTGGACCTTTAGGCCATTTCCATGTTCTTGCTATACATTCATTGATTTTATCTTCTCCTGGTTGTGCATTTCTGACTATATTTGCAAGCCTATTTATTCTAAAAGTTTAAGGCTTCTAAATGTGGTCCCATTTTGCCACTAAATTTTGGAGGTTGTTTGCTTCTCAATATTGTGGAGACAACAGTTAACTGTTACTCTAGGTTAACTCCTTCAATATACTAGAACTCATTAGGGTCTATATTATCAACAAAGATGAGAAATACTAAAAAAAATGTGTATGTGTGTGTATATATGACTAAGACCAGTCAGGAGCTTGAGGAGAAAAATATTCTTTAATTGTCCCAGTTAGCACAAGAGCCATGTTACATGGTATGAAATAATGATTTGTAAGTTAGTTAATAAGGTTGTTGACTTTATTATCCTGTATAATCCTTGCTGACTGACAAGCCAGTCAGCGTAGAGTTTTAAAAGAGAAATTAAGATTTTGAATTGCCTAAATTTGTGGGTGGAAATTATCTGGTTAATGATGAATCAATCCTCCCTTTTGTTGTACGAATTCCAAGCATTTGGTGATAAATCCAAATTTAATTAAAGGCTTATTTTTCCATGAAACCAAGAGAATAATGTATAGAAAGAGAGTGGAATTTCAAAAACACCACAGTGTGCTTCATGTTACAAGGGCACATAGATTTCTGTTCAGCATTAAAGAAAGTATTTTTGTGTTTGCCAAATTTGCTATATGCCTCTTTATATAAAAGGCCAGAGAAAGGTGGTTTTAATAAAGGTTTCCTAATGTAATAGAACAGGCAGTAATAACATCCTGTTTGAAATCTCGGGGAAAAAATGTTTCTTTTTGAAAAGGTTTTCAAGAATTGTTTTCAACTAACTAGAAGCGGAGAAAGATCAGTGTCAGGCCCCCAAATTGAGTGCTCCACATTATTTCATAGTTATCCTTTTCATCTTGTTGATTGATGATATTATTAAGGGTTCAGAATGACTCTATAATCAATGAAATACCAAGAAAGCCAAAAGCAAAGGGAAACCTTTGAAATGTGGTCACAAGGGGAAGTGAGTTTCCCATTTCTTTCATCAATTTAAGTAACTAACATGCACATATGAAATCTATATACGCATGTCTGTAGGTTGTGAAACAGTACTGTGTGAAGAAGGTAGATGTCTCAATCTTTCATGAGCACAAGCAATTCTTTAAGTAAAAGCCGTTACATAACAGTCAAGAAATTTAAAGCTGAGCTCTGTTTGCTCTTGCCAGTTCAATCCTGGCAAACTGTCAGCTATGACTTAAGTAACACATCATAACACTATAGTCATATTGGACCATGCGTCATCCGAGGAATTCATCTGTACCTGTATTTTGATACTCGTCGAGGGAGTTAAAGCAGCTGAATTTTATTTTTATTTGCTTTATGAATTCTGTTAGTTTTCATTCACACTGACCTGGATGTACTGTAATAGGATCTGCTTTGTAGACCTACTTTCCTAGGAAAACACTGTGTTTCAGTCAACTGGTTGTTCCTAGAAAGGAATTAGGGTTTGAACAGTACTCTTCACTGTAAGGCATATGCCTTCAAATGAGGTAATAACAACAAGGCTGTGTGTGCTTGTTATGGAAGGGAGGGACAAAAGGGCACAGAGACTTGGTGTCCTTAATTGACTCATCTGACAGACACCCTTTCACAAGCAGAGGTGAACAACCTCAGATGGTAATCAAGCATTTGTTTAGTAGCTTGTGAAATTGTGACAAAGTAGGACAGGTCCCAGGAGCATTTTATAGAGGGAGCCCTAGCTTCCAAGCTAGGGTCTCTGCTGCCAGTACCTTGAGGTGGAAACAAAAAAATAATTTCCTTCCATGCTCACATAAACTGATAGGTTGTCCTGATTTCTCTTCTCCCATCAACACTCAATTATCCATCATCCAATATGGCTATTTTTGTAATAACAAAATCTACACTGGGAACTGCAAAAAGAAAAACAAATCTATGTTGGACTAAGTACAACTAGAGGGATCTTTAAAAGCAAGGGTGATGAGACTTTGTCTCACATTCTTTGAGCGTGTTATTAGGAGGGGTCAGTCTCTGAAGAAATGGTATCATACTCTAATAAAAAGACCAGAGAGAAAAAAGAAGAGGACCCTGCATGAGATGGATTGATGCAGAGGCTGCAACTATGGCCTTAAGTATAGCAGAGATTGTGAAGATGGCATGGGATTGGGTAAAATTTTCTCCTGGTGTACATGGAGTCACTATGTAAAACTGAACTGAAGACACCTACTAACAGCAACCACTTACTGAGAACATAGAATGGGACCTGATGGCACAGTGGTTGTGTGCTTGCCTTCTAATAAAAATGTTTGGTCTCACCTTCTGCTCCATAAAAGAAAGACATGGCAGCCTCCTGTTATAATGGTTAAAGGTTTGTAAACACTGTGGGCAACTCTACTCTATCCTACAGGGTTGCTCTGAGTCTAAATTCATTTTACAGCAATGGGTTTAGTTCTATTTGATTTAAAATAACAACTCAAACTCACTGTTGAAAGATGAAGCAGTCTACCTGTTACCTGTTAAGATATGCAACCTTGGAAACCTAATGTAGATCTCTATGATTTGTAATCACTTCAACAGCAAGTGAGTGTCTTGGGCAAACATTCCATTTGTGCAGAAATCCAAAACCTACGCAATGCTCTTGGGAATGAGAACAAACATGGGTCTCTTCCAGTCAGTTGGCCAGGCAGCTGTCCTCCAAATTTGCTAGAATAGACTGGTGAGCATATCCAAGGCTGCATCTGTCATTTGAAACATGTCAAATCCCATCGATTCCTGAGAACTTATTTTTTTGTCCATGCCTTCAGTGCCTCTTGAACTTCTCCCATCATTACCATTGGCTCTTGATCATATGATATTTAATGTGAAACCTATGCTTAGACTAAGAGGTTATTCTGTGAACAGAACAAGGGAAAACTGCATGGTTTATATTTAGGAAAGGTATGTGTTAGGGTGGTATCCTTTATCCACACCTATTTAATCTGTATGCTGAGCAAATTATTTGGGAAGCTGGACTCTGTGAAGAACAATATGGCATCAAACTGGAGAAAGACTCACCAATAATCTTCGTTATGTGGATGATACAGTCTTATTTGCTCAAAGTGAGGAGGACTTGAAACACTTGCTGCAGAAGGTTGAACACGGCAGCCTTCAATATGGATTGCATCTCAAATTCAAGAAAACAAAAATCCTAGCCACTGAAACAATAGGTGACATAATAAATGGAGAAAAAGAACTAAGGTGCACTGGTTCAGATCATGGTCTTTTCAATCACTTGCAATACATCTGAGAGCTGGATGTTGACTAAGAATGACAGAAGAAGAATTGATGCCTTTGAACTGTGGTGTTCAAGAAGAGAATGGACAATCCCATGGACTACCAAAAGAACAGCTATGTCTTGGAGAAAGTGCAGCCAGAATGCTCCATAGAGGGAAAGATGTTGAAGTGTCATATCACATACTTTGGGTATGTTGCCAAGAGGATTATTATTTGGAAATGGAAATCATGTATGGAAAGGTGGAAAGATAGAGAAAGAGAGGAAAACCCTCAACCAGGTGGTGTGACACAGTGACTGAAGCAATGGACTTGAATGTGTCAGAGATTGAGAGGATAGCACAGGATAGGATAAGATTCAGATATGTTGCTAACAGGATGGCTATGAGTCTTACTGGACTCAATGGCACACAACAACAACAACAACAACAACAACATGTAATGTGCATCACCTTGTACTTCTCACATACAACCTAGACAGTTCATCTTTCTTCACTATTAAGGAAACCACCATCACAAAACAACAAAAACTCATAGAATTGATTTCAACTCACGACAACTCAGGGAACTCTGGTGGCAGCTCTGCAGAAGAAAATTGGTCAGTCTCCTTCTGCATGATTTACTGTCTCTGAAAACCCACAGGAGGTTCAGCTGTGGGTCAGTTTCAACTCGGCAGCCCATGACAACAACATGGCAGCCCATGTGTCTCAAACTAAAACTAATCTCCATAGGATTTAACTGGCTGACTTTTGAGATGTCGATTTCCAGGTCTTTCTTCAAAGGCATCACAAAACCCTAATCTTTCAGTTCGTAGCTGAGCACATTAACCATTTGCACATACCAGACAATTTCTAGCACTGTATTATAATACAACCAGGTTTTCAACACTGTGGTTAATATATAAGAGTGCGAAACCACATGGAGTTATGAAGAAGAAAATTGTGAGTTTAGTAGCCTACCATTGCCTCTTGTTGGATCAATTAACCCCACGATATCTCAAGGACCTAGCCACTATATTTCACTTTCCATCCAAAGGCTCACTCCTTAGTACTCTGCCCATGACTACCATAATCTGGTCTAATCTTGCCTCACTTTGACCCTCTTGGTCCTAGCCAAATTATCCATAACATCTCAGGGACAACTGAATATCCATCCTTGGAACCTTTTTCCAATTGATTCCCTGTCTCTCCATCACAGACTTCAGATTAACACAGGTTTGTGAATCTGTTGTCCATGTTTCACTTGACACTCTTTGTTAGGACTGTCTTCTAGGGAAATCTTTGAGGAGTGTGATCCTCATATGCAGGTACTTCAACACTGAGATTCCCAAAATACAACATATAAAATCTGAATTCAATTAGATTCACACCTGACCCACCAGTGGGATTTCAGAGGCTGTAAATCACACAGGAGGCCACCTTTCTTTCTCTTAAGGAGCTGCTGGTGGATCCAAACTGCCTACCTTTGCTACCCTTGGTTTGGCAGCACAGCTCCTTATCCACTATGTCCCTGGCATTTCCTCTCTCTCCCTTCCTTTCTCTCTCTCTTTCCCCCCTTACCTCCCCTCCCCTCCCCTC
>NW_006400082.1:1358802-1368638 GCF_000299155.1 Elephantulus edwardii | reverse complement strand
CTCCTCTTCCTCTCTTCTCCTCTTTTCTGCTCTCCTCTCCTCTCCTCTCCCTCAACAAAAACCTACTTCCATCCAGTCCAACTCATGATGACTCTCCATGGAGTTCTCTAGGCTGTAAATCTTTACTCGAGGAGACTGTCAATCTTTGTCTCTTGGAGTGGTGGATGGATTACAAAATATGACCTTTCAGTTCAATATGTAACATAATAACATACTGCACCAACAGCGTGTGTGGGTATGTGTGTGTCCAAATACTCAAATAATTATCATGTAAATAGTATACACTAAAGTGTAAGACTGACTGAATTATGATCTTAGAAAAGATCTCTGGTGGTGTAGTCCCCAGTAACTTGTGATGCCAACCCAGAGGCTGCTCGTTTCCAGTGTTTTGAGTCCACTGGCCTCACTTCACGGGAAGTGAAGTTACTTATAACCTTATAAGTTACTTATAAGTGTTGTTGCTTATAACCTCAGACCTTATGGATGGTATCTTTGAGTCAGAACCAACAGAAAAGCAGTAAGTTTGAGATATGAGTTTTGTTAAAGAATGAAGGAGTCCTGAAGGCACTATTAACTTTGTTATTGTTATTGTTAGGTGCCCTTGAATCCACTACAACTCCTACTGACTCTGTGAACAGTGAATGTGGACTCTTTTCTATATTGTACTATCTCATCATCTCTGCTGTACCAGAGCCCATCACTAAAGTCAATACGTCAACCTATCTTGTTGACGGGTTTCCTGTCTTTTGCCGATCCTCCATATTTCCAAACATGATGCCCTTTTCCAAGACTAGCCCCTCCTAACAACACACCCAAAGTATGTGAGATGAAGTTTCTCCATTCTTGCACCTTGGTTGCACTTTCTCTAAGTCATAGTTGGATCCATTTTTCTTCTGACATCTTTTTCACTGTCTAATTTTCAGATGGATAGGAAGTAACTGAGATGACCTAGACTTGGACCAGCCCAGTGGGGAGTTGGTGATGTCAGGTGTCCTCTAGAAGAACATTCTTCGTAGTGATCCTATTAGTGACACCCTGGAAACTTGCCCTGACCTGCATCCTCCCCACTATATCCACCATGTCCATTGTCATGGTCTCTATGTCACCTTCTTTAGCTAATCCGTTATCTTTCTCAGCATGGTGTCTTTTTTCAAGGACTGGCTTATACTAATAATACACCCAACCAGAAAGTAAGCAGATCCACAAGCAGTTCCATAAAAGAAAGAACTAATAATCTGCTCCCATAAAGATTATAACCAGGAAGGTCTATGGAACAATTATTTTATATTTCTGGGTCACCGTGAATCGGAATTGCTAAGTTACTACTCAACAACTTTAAAGAAATAAACTTCTGCATGCATGTTCTAAAGATTTGTTCTCTTTTTTTATTTAATCTGAGAATGATATTAATATTATACTTTTAAAAATTTGTCTTTTTGTGGGGATATCTTTCAAGACACTTATATTTTTCAATCCATTAATGTGATATGTTATATTAAAATATTCTTGAGCTCCTTGAATAATCTTACTTGATCATGAACTATTGTCATTTTAATATAGAGTTGGTCTGAAATTGCTAGTATTTTATTTAGCATTTTAATAAGCCTATTCATAGCCTGTCATTTTCTTTTTTTGTGCCACTTTTGTCAGGTTTTGGGATTAGAATTGTGCTGGCTTTGTGAAATGAATTGGGATGCTTCCTATAATTTCCTCTGTTTGGGAGCAGTTCATATAGCATGATAATTATCTGTTCCTTGAAAGTTGGAAAGAACTTATCCTGAGAACTCTGGGCTTGGCACCTTTTTTTAGGAATAATTCTTTTAGTATTTTTCTATTTCTTCTGCTACCATTGTATGTTTAAATGGTGTATTTACTGTTCAGTAGGTTTTGGAAAACTATTATTACCTTAAAAATAACCATCCCATTGCCACAAGATTTTCAAATGTGTTATCACAGAAAGAGTTAATAATATTTATTATGTGAGGGTTTACTATATTATTAATCTTTTATCTAACATGTTCGTAATCCTAATGTGCATATTTCCCCCCTTTTTCTGGAAGATAGTGCCAGATGTTTGTCATTTTAATTAACATTTTCCCCCCCTCAAAGAGTAAGTTCTTAGATGTGTATATCAAATACGTTCTTAGTCTATTTTTGTCATCAATTTTCTCTTATAAAAACTACTTCCTTGCTTTTGCTTTGTTTCCTTTATGGTAACTTCCTGAACTGAATGCTTTAATTTATTTTACTTTCTTCTTGTTTAATAATAAAAGCTTTTATGGATATGAATCTGTCTTTGAACACAGCTTAATTTTATTTTACTATGGTTTAGTATTTGGCCTATATAATTTCTCCCTTTTAAAATTTTGTGCAGCTTTATATGTGGTCTGATGCATAATCAGTGTTTCAGAATACTCTGTCAACTCCTAAAAAGAATATATGTTTTCTTTATACAACAAAACTAGAAATGTGTTCTTTTAATTACCCCTTTAATTGTTCAACTCCTCTAAATGTATTTATTATTTTTAAACTGTGTATTTTTTAAGACTGAGGGCATTTTCTAATATTAGATATTTGCTTTTCTAACAGTAAAATATTTATTAATAATTATAATTTTTAAATTATAAATATATCTTTGAAAATTTTCTGTTGTGACCTTTTCTTTCTCCATTTTCACAGTAATCACACTAAATGCCTTATGAATAGTATAACTCTGTAATCTCATTTTCTTATAAAGTCTTTTATTTCATTTGGTATCAGAGAAATGCTCTGATGATAAAATAAGTTGAAAAGGTTCTCTTCTTTGTTCTGTGAATTATTGAAAGAACATTCTTTCACACTTTAACATTTAGTAGAATGTACTATTAATACTGTATTAGCCTGGCGCTTTGCTTTAAAGTTTTAAACTCTAAGTCAAATTTATAATGGGCATAAAAGTAAGTCACTTTCTCAGCTCTTTGTGTTGGACTTGGAACAGCTTCATAGCTGAGCCACCACTGTTTCTGAGTTGAAACTGACTGAGAGAAGATCGCTCATCTTTCACCATTGGAGCCACTGGTAGATTTTAATGGCCAGAGAAGTGTGGCCTTTGGATTAGTGGTGCAAATTCTTCCAGAGTACACAACCGGAGATCTCTCTTAACACTAACTAGGTTAAAAAAAAAAAAGAAGAAGAAGAAGAAGAAAGGACTAACTAGATTATTTAAGCAGGGCTGTGTCATCTGCATAACACAGATTGTTGATGAATCTTCCTCCAATCTTGATGCCACACTTCTCATGCAGCCCAGCCTCCCGGATAATCTGCTCTGCATACAGGTTGAAAAGATACAAAGATAGGACACATCCTTGGCGTATACCCTTCCCAATTTGAAACCATGCAGTGGTTTTGCTCTGTTCTGAAGACTGCCTCCTGGTCCAAGTATAGGTTTCACATCAACACGATCAAGTGTAATGGAATTCCCATTCCATTCTTCTCAGAGTCAGCCACAGTGTGTTGTGATCCACACAGTCAAACCCCTTTGCATAATCAATGAAACACAGATAGACATTCCTCTGGTACTCCCTGCTTTCAGTCAAGATCCATCTAACATTAGCTACAACATCCCTAGTACCACTACCCATTCGAAACCCAGCCTTCAGTGCTGGCAGTTCTCTGTTGATGTGCTATTCCAGTTGTTTTTGGATAATCTTCAGCAGAATCTTGCTTGCATGGTATTGCTTGATAATTTCCATACTTTGTTGGTTCACCTTTCTTTGGGATGGGAAAAATTATAGATCTCTTCCAGTCAGTTGGCCAAGTGGTTGTCCTCCAGATTTCTTGACACAACTTTGTGAACACATCTAGGGGAGCATCTGTTAGTTGAAATACATCAATTGGCATATCATCAATTCCTGAGGCCTTATTTTTTGCAAATTCCTTCAAAGCAGCTTGAACTTCTTCCTTCATCACCATAGGATCTTGCTTATATGTTGTTTAGTGAAACTCTTCTGTGTCTGCCAATTTCTTTCAGTACAGTGACTCTGTATACTCTTTCAATCTTCTTTTAATACTTCCTGGATCATTTAATATTCTGCCCAAAGCATCCTTAAACATAGCAATTTGAGGTTTGAATTTGTTCTTCAGTTCATTGCGTTTAAGAAATGCTGAGCAATTTCAGTCCTTTTGATTTTCTAATTCCAGCTCCTTGCATATTTCATTGTAATATTTTTCTTTGTCTTCCCATGCTGCCCTTTGAAATCTTCTGTTCAGCTCTTTAATGTCTTGAATTCTTCCCTCTGTTTTGGCTTCTCTGTGCTCTGTTGCAATCAATATTCAGAGTCTCTTCTGACATACATTTTGGTCTTTTCTTCCTCCTCTATCATTGTAATGACCTTTTGCACCCTTCCTGGATGATACTCTTGATATCCTTCCACAACTCATCTGGTCTTTGCTCATTGGTGTTCAAGGCCTCAAACATGTTCCAGAGATGGTTCTAAAATTCAGATGGGATAGACTCAAAATCATATTTTGGTTCCCATAGATTTGATTTCATTTTCCTTAGCTTCAGCTTGAACTTGCATATGAGTAGTTAGTGGTTTGTTTCACAATCAGCACCTAGCACTTGCTGCAGAAGGCCAAGAACTGGAGACTTCAATAAAGATTGAGGCTCAATATAAAAAAGACAAAGATTCTCACAACTGGGCCAATTGACAGCATCAGGATGGATGGTGAAGAGACTGAGATTGTAAACAGCTTTGGTTTGCTTGGTTCCACAGTCAACACTCTTGGCACCAGCAGCCAAGAAATTAAAAGATGTATTGCGATAGGAAAGTCTGCTGTTAGGGACCTCTCCAAAGTATGTAAGAGCCATCGTGTCACTCTGGAGACTAAGGTGCACCTGATACAGTCCCTGGTCTTTGCAATCACTTGCTATGCATCAGAAAGCTAAACAATGACTAGGGAAGATAGAAGGAGAATTGATGCCTTTGAGCTGTTCTATTGGAAAAGAGTATCAAATATACCATAGACTGCTAAGAAAACAAACAGGTTCATCCTGGAGAGGGTGAAACTAGACTGCTCCTTGGAGACAAGGATTCTGAGACTTCGTCTGACATACTTTGGACATGTTGTAAGAGGGACCAGTCCTTAGAGAAGAACGTCATTCTTGGGAGGGTGAAGGGACAGCGCAGGAGAGGAAAACCCTCTATGAGATGGATTGATTCAGTGACTGGGGTAATGGGGGTTGATGTGTCGGAGACAGTGAGATTGGCACAGGATAGAACAGGGTTTAGGACTGTTGTACATCGGGCCGCTATGAGTCACAGGTGACTCGACGGCATATAACAACAACAACAACAACAACTAGATTATGATTCTTTTTCTTTTTGAGTGAGTAGTCATTTAGGAAACTAAGTTGCCAACTGTAGAAACACAGTAATTTGTTTTATTCTCTTATTCTTTTAACATCTGTATCACTATAGAAATAGTATCATTTTTATTCTTGATATTAACACATTGCATCTTTTCTTTTTTTCCCTTGGTCAATTTGCCTAGAATTTTATTGAGTTTCTTTGTATTCTGTAAAAACTAGCTTCTGTTTTCAATCAATTACATTGAGTTATTTTTGCTGTATTATTTTATTCCTTATGGTAGATATTGATTGAATTTAACTTTCTTAAAGTGCAAGAATAAAGCAATGATTTAGAAATTTCTCTAATATAAACATTTCATGCTCAAAATGTCTTTATAAGTAATTATTTAGGTTATATTTACACCTAAAGTTTTGCAGTTTTATTGAAATTCCTTTTAAAATGCTGCCCCCCCCATTTATGCTCCTTTGACAACTCAAGAATTTGAAAATGTGGTGCTTCATGTTGTTAGGTGATGTCAAATTGAGTATGACCTGTAGTGACTTTATGAATCATAGATCTGAACCCTGTCCTGTCCTGTGCCATCCTCAAACTTCCTGACACAATATATCCCATTGCAGCAGTCACTGTGTCAATCCACGTTTTTGAGGGCTTTCCTCTCCTTTGCCAACCCTCCACCTTTTCCAACACCCTGTCCTTCTCTAAGGAATAGCCCCTTTTAGCAACATGTTCAAAGTATGTGAGGCAAAGCCTCATCATTCTTGCCTTCAAAGAGCATTCCAGCTGCCCCCTCTCCAAGATAGATCTGTTCATTCTCTTGGCCATCTATGGGGTGTTTAGTGCTCTTCTCCAACACCACAGCTCAAAAGCATCAATTCTTTTTCTGTCATCCTTATTTATTGTCCAGGTCTCAGATGCAAAACCAGTAATCAGAAAGACTATGACTTGAACCAGACACACCTTAGTCCTCAAACTGACATCACTATTCCTCAGTAATTTGGAAAGGTCCCTAACTGCAGATATTCCCAGGGCAATCTGTCTCCTTATTTTCTTATTGCTTGTACCAAGGGTATGAATTGTGGATCCAAGCAAGATGAAGCTGTTGACAGTTTCAATCTTCTGTCCATTAATCATGACAATGCCTATTGGGCCAGTGGTAAGAATATTTTTTTCTTGATTTTGAGATGTAATCCATACTGAAGGCTGCGTTCCTTTATCTTCTGCAAAAAGTGCATCAAGTCCTTCTCACTTTCAGCAAGCAATGTTGTGTCATCTGCATAATGCAGGTTATTGATGAATCACCCTTCAATTCTGATGCCCAAGTCCTCTTCATAGGGTCTAGTTTCTCGGATAATTTGTTCAGCATATAGATTGAACAGTTATGGAGATAGAATGCAATCTTGACACACTCTCTTCTCAATTCGACACCATGCAGTGCTCTCCTGCTCTGCTCGCACAACATGTATAAACCTGATCCAGATATTGGTTCCCCATGAGCACAATCAAATGTTCTGAAATTCCCATTCTCTCAATGTCTGCCACAACTTGTCATGATCCACACCAACTTTTCATATTCAATAAAGCGCAAATAGACATTCTTTTGATATTCCTTACTTTCAGCCAGGTTTTTCCTGAAATTTTTCAGTGTCAGTCAGTTCTTTTTGATACAATGACTGCATTCCCTCTTATTTTGATGCTTCCTGCCACATTCAATACATTGCTCCTAGAATCTTTCAATATGCTGATGCTAAATTTTTAAATATTGAGGCATTTTGACATTCTCTTTCCATCACTGAGTTATAGTTTTATTCTGTATATCCACAGAATTTATTTGTATTATCTTGGTCCTTTTGGTTTTGTTAAGATTTATTTTATGGCTTAGAATGTTTCTATAATGATAACTGTTTTATGTTCACATTTAAAGAGTATACATTCTGCTTAATGATTGAAGAGCATATTTGGTAGATTTGTTCAAGTCTTTTCTTGTGATTTTCTGTTTATTTACTCTAACAATTGTTACAAGATTAGTTGATATCCAAAGTATAACTGTGGATTTGTACACATTTCCTTGCAATTCTATCACTTTTTGCTTTATTTATTTTGGAGGTTTGTTCTTATGCATGTGCATATTTAGGATTGCCATTTTGATTTTTGTCAACTGGTCATTTTATGATTACGTGATCTTTTTCCTGAGTAATTTTCCTGCTCTGAAGTGTACTTTTAAAAAACTTTTTCTACTGGTTTATTTACAAAATTTGAAAACATTTTTTTCAAGAACAAATTCTTTCCATTTGCCTCATCTCCCCACCCAACAAATTATACAACTCCATGATTAGTCTACCGTCCCCCTGCACATCCACATCCCTCTGCTTCCCACCTCTTCCATCCCTCTTGGATCCTTAGACTCATTCTACAACAATAGTTTTAGACAATATATATCCTGTAGGACTGAGTTAGTTCATGCAGCATAATGCTCTCCAGTCCCTCCCAAGTTAGCTAATGATTTACAAAATCATTGCTCCTGTATGCTGCATAGTATTCCATTGTGTGAATGTACCATAATTTCTCAATCCATTTGTTTGTGTTTGGACATTTGGGCTGTTTCCATCTTCTTGCTATGGTGAATAATGCTGCTATGAACACTGGTGTACAAATTTCCATTTGTGCCTCAGTTTTCCTTTTCTCAGGGTATATTCCAAGTAGTGGAATAGTTGTGTCATATGAGATTTCTATGTTCAGCTTTTTGAGGAAGCGCCGAACTGCCTCCAGAATGGTTGTACCATTTTACAATCTCACCAACAACGTGTAAGATTTCCTTTCTTGCCACATCCTCTCCAACATTTATTACTTGCTGCCCTAAAGTGTACTTTTTAAATGGTGTTACTACAATCATTCTCTCAAAACCCAAAGGTAACAAATAAACATCATTGTCATCTAATTAGAGTCAACTCATATTTGCCCCTCTAGCAGGTTTTCAGAGGATATAGATTGTGTGGGATCAGATTGCCCTTCTTTTTCTTGGGGAGTGGCTGGTCGATTCAAGTCACCCACCCCCAATATGTCTCCTTACCCATTAGGCCACTAGAGCGTCTTTTAAAGTGAATATTGGCTTAGGGCATCATTTTAAGGAGCTCTGGAGGCATGGTTCATAGGGAGTTGTGCTGCTAACTCAAAGTCAGAACCTTTCTGGAGGGGTCAAATCCACCCGCAGCTCGGAGGGTGAAATACAAGCATTGTCTTCATGAAGACTGTACAAGTTCATAAACCCAGTGAAAGTTTAGCTACGAATAGATTTCAACTTGACAGTAATGAATTTTTTAAATATTATTTTATTATCTTTTACTTCTAATCTATCTGTAACATCACATTTGCCCTTGAAGGCAAAGATGATAAAGCTTGTCTCATCTACTTTGGGTATGTTGTTAGGATAGCTATTCCTTGGAAAGAGATATCATCCTTGGAAATGTGTAAAGCTGGAAGAAAAGAGGAAGACACTCAGCCAGTTGGATTGTCACAGTAACTGCTTCAATGGGCTTGAGTGTGTCAGAAATTATGACGATGGCATAAGATAGGATATGTTGTTCATAGGGCTATACTCAACCCAACAGCACCTAGCAACAGCATATCATTATATTTAAGTTAGGTTTTGTAGATATTATAAGCAATTGTATTCAATGTGACAATCCCTTTTTTCTTATTAAATTTTTATTTTTTCTTGAGATTTTAATGAAAGTTTATAGAGAAGTTGGATTTCCATTTATTCATTGTTGTACATTTCCATCCCTGCGCTATCCTCCACCCTGTGCCCTCCGCAGTTCACTTTTCTCTTTGGAAAAAAAAATCTTCCATTGTTATGCAATCTCTCTCCCCAGTCCACTTTACAATGCAGCTTTTATTCTGGACTATTGTCATGCACATAATACCTCATCATATATAACTTTTGAGCAATACTGTCCCTAATGTGTTTCAAGGCAGTGTACATTATTTATCCTCTCTTTTCTTAGTTTTCCCCTAACCACGATGTCAGTTCTATTTTATAATATTGGCATTATGCAGTATTTGTCCTTTTTGTGACTGAGATATTTCACCCAGCATAAATGCTCCAGGGTCACACATTCTGTATAATATTTCATGAGTTCCTTGTTTTCAATGCTGTATAGTATCCCTTGTGTGAATATATCATAGCTACTCTATCCATTCATTTGTTGAGGGAACTAGGGTTGTTTCCAACTCTGTGCTATTGTAAACAAAGCAGCAATAAACATGGGTGTGGATATCTGCTTGGATAGAAGTACTGGTTTCTTTAGGGTATATTCCCAGTAATGGAATTGCTGGGTCAAATGGTATTTCTATTTCCAAATTTTTGAGAAAGTGTCATACTGATTTGTATATGTTGTTGTTGTTGTTGTTATGTGCCGTCGAGTCGTTTGCGACTCATAGCGACCCTATGCACAACAGCCCTAAACCCTGCTCTATGCTGCGCCAACC
>NW_006400082.1:1348230-1349504 GCF_000299155.1 Elephantulus edwardii | reverse complement strand
TTACTTCCCAGATCCACCCTCCACCAGGATAACCCTTCACATCTGCCAAGTCCCTTCAGAAAATATCTTCCATTGTCCAACCCATGATCTGACAGCTTGTATCTGAAGCTTTCTTGGCTTCTGTGATTCCAAACACATCAACTGCTGATATTTTTTTTCTTTTTCTATATAGTCACACAATTTTACACTCCCACCAACAGTTTCAATTTCTCTACAACCTCGCCAGCATTTGTTGTTTGCTGCTCTGTTGAATTTTGCTATTATTACTGGGATGAGATGGTATCTCATAATTGTTTTGATTTGCATCTCTCTAAGAACTAGGGATTTTGGACATTTCTTTATGTGTTTGTTTGTCAATGTGTTTGTTTGAATGTCCTCTTTGGTGAAGTGTTTGTTCATATCTTGTGTCCATTTTGCATTTGGGCTGTTTATCTTTACCTTGTGGTGTTTGTGTATTCTATAAATTCTAGATATAAGTCCTTTATCAGACATGTCATTACCAAATATTTTTTCCCAGTCTGTGGCTTCATTTTTTTACCCTGGAGAAGTTTTTGGATGTGCATAGGCATGTGACTCTTAGAAGATTCCCTTCATCTATTTTATCTTCTCGTGCTTGTAGGTTTTTCAGGATGCTTAGAAGACTGTTCATATTGTGGATTAGGGTTTCTAGAGTTCTTCCAAGCTTTACTCTAAAGAAGTTAATAGTCCTTGGTTTTAGTCCTAGGTCATTGATCCACAATGAATTGTTTTTTGTGTATGGTGTGATGTGTGGGTCTTGCTTGAGTTTTCTGTAGATAGCTTTCCAATTTTTTCCAACACTATTTGTTAAAAGGTGTTTCCCCATTTAACTGATTTCATCCTGTCAAAAATTAGTTGGCCATAGGTAGATGGGCTGATTTCTGGGTTCTCAATTTTATTTCATTGATCTATGTGTCTGTAATTATACCAGTACCACACTGTCTTGACCATCACAACAGTATAGTATGATTTGAAATCAGGAAGTGAGATGCCTCCTACCTTGTTTCTTTTTTTAAGGAGTGCTTTGCTTATTCAGGGTCTCTATTTCAGATGAAATTGGAGATTGCCTTTTCCATCTCATTGAAGAATGGAATTGGTATTTGTATGCAAATTTTATTGAATGTGTAGATTGCCTTTTAGGATTGTCATTTTTACTATATTGCATCTTCCTATCCAAGAGCAAGGGATATTCTTCCATTTCTCCAAGTCCCTTTTTGTTTCTTGTTTTGTACTTTTCTTAGAATAGATCCTTTGTG
>NW_006400082.1:1345680-1346780 GCF_000299155.1 Elephantulus edwardii | reverse complement strand
AAACCAAGCTACTCCTTGGAGGCAAGGATTCTGGGGCTTCGTCTGACATACTTTGGACATGTTGCCAGGAGGGACGGCTCCTTGGAGAGGGACATCATGCTTGGGAGGGTGGAGGGATGGCGCAGGAGGGGATGCCCCTCTATGAGATGGATTGACTCGGTGACTGGGGTAATCGGGATGGGTGTGTCAGAGGCAGTGCGGTTGGCACAGGATAAAGCAGGGTTTAGGGGTGTTGTGCATAGGGTCACTATAAGTCGCGAACGACTCGACGGCACATAACAACAACAACAACAACAAACCCAAGACTTAACTTGATATACTGCCAAGGCATGCGCATATAGAGTGTTGTTGTTGTTAAGTGCTGTGGAGTCTTAGGTGATTCATAGCGACCCTGTGCATGAAAGACCTGGACACTTCTATAACTTTCAATAACTTTCATCCTTTCTCCAGGTTCATAGGAATACTAGAGGCAAGCTATTTCAGAAATGGATGCTACTCCTGCTTCCAAGCTTATTTTAATCGAGGAGCTCCACCAAACACTGTCCACCATGGGTAACCATTCATGCATTTAACACATTAGTGTTACAGTGTTCAGCTTCACAGCCACCATGAGTTACCTCTGTACAGCAAGTGGACAGACCAGGGCTATATGACCTAGAAGAATGTTTGAGGAAAAAAAAAAAGAAAAACAGGTCCAAGGTCCACAGGCCCTTGGGCCCTACAGGATTTTAAAGTCACACCCTTGAGCAGGCCTCTGGCTTCTGCCGCCAGTCAGGACAGTAACACACGACAAATGGACCCCAGAAACTTCCCTTGCCTGGCTGCCACCAAGGTGAAAATGCCACCGTGAAATCAGCCATCCAGCCAACTTCCAGAGTGGAGGGAGACTCCAAAGGCCCCAGGCCTCAGGTCAGGCCAGCCCAGCCCACAATCCCACTGCCTCACCAAAGAGATTTTAAAGTCACACCCTCGAGCAGGCCTTGGCCTCTGCACCCCCTCAGAGCAGTAACACACAACCTATGCACCCCAGAAACTTCCCTTGTCTGACTGCCACCAAGGTGAGACCGCCACCATGATAGCCAGCCAGCCAATATATATAT
>NW_006400082.1:1336299-1345580 GCF_000299155.1 Elephantulus edwardii | reverse complement strand
TGAGTAACTAACTATGTGTGTGTGTATATATAAAAATAACAAAATTCTAGTGTTTGTCTTTCATTATTCTACTCTGAATGTTTCATTGAGATATGTTCTTTCTTTTTACTATGATGTCCTTTTAATCTGCTAGAGACATTTAGTTTGGGATAATACAAAATAGTCAAGCAGGACTTGTAGCCATCATATGAACAAAAGGCCTGAAGACCTTCTATAATTTTCTACATTTATCAAAGTTCATAGAGTTTCTGGGACATGTTATTTAGGACGTGAATGCCATTCCTGCTTCCAAACCTGTCATAGTATGTTATGTGCCATTTAGTCGCCTGTGATGTATAGTGACCCTATGTACAGCAGCTCTTAACCCTTCCTTGTCCTAAGCCAGTCTCATTAATTCTGACACACCAACCTCCATTGCCCCAGTTACTGTATCAATCCATCTTATCTGTGGTCTCCCCCTCCTGTGCTGTCTGTCCACCCTTCTGAGTATGATGATGTCCTTCTCCAAGGACTGATCTCTTCTGGCCATGTGCCCAAACTAAGTGAGGCAGAGCTTTAAAATCCAAGCCTCCAAGGAGAGACTTGGTTTCACCCTCTCCAAGATAGACCAATTTGTTTTCTTGGCAGTCCATGGTATGTTCAAGACTCTTATCCAGCACCACAACGCAAAGGAATCTATACTTCTGTCATCCTTAGTCATTGTCCGACTCTCTGAAGCATAACAAGTAATTGAGAAGACCATGGCCTGGATTAGGTGCACCTTTGTTTCTAGACTGACATCGTTGCTCTTCAGCACTCTGGGAAGGTCCATGACAACAGATTTTCCCAATGCAATTCATCTTTTTATTTCCTTACTGCTGGTGTCAAAAGTGTTGATTGTGGATCTAAGCAAGCTATGATTGCTAACAACCTACTCAATCAGACCCATTTTATGCTCGCTTCACATTCCATGATGTAAGGTGCTATCCAAAAGCCATTTTTGCTAACAAGAAGCAATGGAATCAAAACCTATATAGTTGTAGGGAGGGGGTCAAAATGGGCCTGGACATCCTAGATAGACGGCCTTTGTGGTAAAATGATCTTTCCTCAAAGGTATGGAAGGGAGAGAGTGGTGTGTGGAAACTGTGAAAGTTCCTTCTGCATGAGCAAGTTGTTGTGCCCCAGTCCTCCTTTGACTCGTGTCTTAGAAATTCCATGTCTGGTCAGATATATTGACATTTACACAGGTGATCTTTTTTAGCGGAGTATTTTCTTATATTTAAGAGAATTTCAAAGTAACAAGTGAAGACTAAGATGCTCTTGCAAACTTGATTTGGACATAATATTTATGTTGTTGTTGTCCAAGTCATTTTCCAATTTATAGGGACCCCATAAGGCTGAGTAGAAAAGCTCGTATTGTTTTGGATTAATAACCCAAAGATCAGCAGTTTGATCCCAATGGCTGCTCTGCAGAAGATGGGCAGTCACTTCTCATAAAGATGTGCTCCCTTGAAACCATGATGGAGAGCAGCTGTGAGTTGGAATCAACCTGACTACGGTGGATGATCTTTACAGGAGTAGATCTCCAGGTTTTTTCTCCCATGAAAATAGCTGGGTGAGTTTGAACAGCAAACAATTTTTTTTTAAAGAAGTATCAGTTTTCTCTTGAAGCTAGGAAATCCCTATAGAGTTTTCCATTCGTGATCTTCTAACCAGCATAGAGTATGTACAACCTTGAATTTTCAACCACTTTTTGGAAAAGGAAGATTATTTACCTCTAGAGTATTTTTCAGGTTTGGGGATTTTGAGCACTATGCCATGAGATAGACATAGGCCACCTAATATTTTTTCTTTTTTGTTTAGATTAACTTACATTATTGAAATTGTCTATCATTCTTGTTCTTTTCTAAATTTACAAAATAATTTACTGACTATCCAAAATGAAGGGGGTTTTTTAGTACTCTGTCACTAATAATACTGAAAAATTACTCTGCTTATTGGGACTTCTTTTTTTTGTAAAATCAAGATATATTTTTATCCAGTGCATTGATAATGGGTATTTTCCTAGTCTGCATATGCCTGTACCATCCATTGCTAAATAGATGTGTCTGACTAAAGGACACATTAGCATAGAGTTTAACTCTTATGCTGTACACAAAACTAGAATATATAGTCTCTGTATTAGTGAAGCAGTTTGTTGTTATTTGATGCTAACAAGTAGACTTTGTCCCATAGTGGTCCTGTGAGCAACTGATTAGAATCTTGTCCTACCATGTACTCTCTTCACACTCTCCACTATGCTCAAGGTCATTGTTACAATCACAAATATTCAATCTGTCTTGTCAACGGTCTTCTTCTCTTCACCTGGCTTTTTACCTTTCCCAGCGCCATGTCTTTTTCCAAGTATCGGTCCCTCTTGACAAAATGTCCAAAGAATGTGAGATGAAGTTTCATCATTCTCACTTCTAAAGCGTGCCCACATTTAGAAGATAATAAATATATACAATAGCATTTACCTACTTGATCACCAATGTAAATTTGCTGAACTTGAATAATTAGTTTGATGGTGGTTAATTGAGTCTTATTCTCTCATGTAATTTGTGTCTAATCTTGAATAGAATAAGTTTACTAATAAGTCCTTTCAAATTATATAAGGGCTAAGCTGAGAAGTTGATTGTGTGGAATCCACCCAGATGCAGCTAAGAAGATTGGCTTGCAGCTCTGCTTCTGAAAGGTTAAAAAATAGAAACTGCTAAGGACCAGTTCTAACCTGTGCACAATACTGAAAGGCAACTAACAGCAGCAATGTGTTATTTTAAAAATTTTGTACCAATACTGAATTCTGAAAATCCTTCAGTCAGAAAAGTTGAAAGAATTTTGTGGTAGCCCTATTACATAAAAGGGGGGGGACCTTAAATGTTATATAAATTTTCTTTTATAGAAATGTAATAAAGGGGGTTTTAGTGGGTATCTGGCTCCTTGAAGCATGGCAGGTTTGAGGGCTCAGGGCAATTTTGGTGTTCTTTGGGCCCCATGTGGAGGTCAGCAGAGCAGGCATGCCAGATGAACTGGGGGTCTGGCAGAAGGACTTGGCCAGCATTTGGGTGTGCCGGGTTGTTTAGACCCTGAAGGCCCCTTGAGTTCAGACAGTCCTGTAGGTTGTAGAGCCCTGGTGTACAAGTTGCTGTACAGTGGTAACTTGTGGTTGCTGTGAGGCTGAACACTGTGACACAGATGTGTCAAATGTGTTAATGGTTGGTTACCCAATGTGGACAGAGAGTGGGGTGGAGCTCCCCGATTGAACAAGCATGGAAGGAGGAGTGGTATCCACTTCCATAATAGCTTGCCTCCGGAAACCCTATGAACCTGGAGAGAGGAAGAAAGACATCCAAGCTTCGAGGACTCTCCTTCATAGAGTCGCTATGAGTTGCCTGCCACTCAATGGCTCTTAACAACAACAACAACAACAACAACAACATCTAGATTCTATCCTTATTATTTTATTATATCTATTTTAAACATATCTGTGGACCTAGCCTCTCTAACCATCTATTAGCAACTCCTACTTTTAATTAAACTTGATTTTAATATCCCTTGAAACAACAATTATTTCTGCTGCCAAGAGTTTTAACTTGCTTGCCTTGTTTGAGTTGTTAAAACCATTTAAAAATGGCTTGCTCTTCTTGCTTTATTGTTCTAGCCAGTGCCGACTACACCTCTTTCACACTTTGTACCTTGCCTCTTTTTATACGTCTTCTCAGCACTTAGTTAGGATCCCATGACATTTTTGTGTATATACCCTTAGTGAATATATAAAAGTGGAAAATGTTGGTTTCGTGTATCTGTGATGAGAGCTTAGAGCCATGGCCAGCACAGAGAAGTTGGCTTAGTTAAATGTGTGAGGCTATTTCTATGACTTCAAAGTTATCTTCATTTAACTACTCTATAAAGTTTTAAAACTTTTTTCTGTGCCTTGAAACTCACTGCTGCTGAGTGGATTCCAAATCAGTGGCTCTCTCTCGGTTTGAGACTAAAGCTCCAGGAGGCTATTGACAAGAAGCTGAGCTTCAATCCCAAAGGCATGTGATTCCAATCCACCTGCTTCTCTGTTGAGGTTGTGCAATCTCATGTGCAATTAAACACCTCTGAAAACCTGCTGGAGCTCCAGCATTGAGCCATTTCCTACATGACCAAGAACAACAGAGAGAAAGTGGCTCCTCTGTCACCTATCAAGAGGCTAGTGGATCTGAACTGCGACCCTTCTGTTTGCTGTTCTATGTATAATGCACTATTCGAAAAGGACTTTTTCCCTATCCCTACAAGTACAATATAGTTACCTAAAGTATCATCATTTATTACAGAAAAGGATTTTTTTTCTTTTAAAGAATGTGGTTGTTGTTATTGTCGTGTATTGTCGAGTCAGAACTGACCAATAGCTGACCCTCCAGTGGGGTTTTCAGAGGCAATTAATCACAAAGGAGAAGATTGCCCAGTAGAGAAGTTGATGGATTTGAACCACATGCATTCGTGATTGGAGCACAGGTTCATAACTACTAGGCCAAATTATAATTTTAAAAACATTGGTCTGCCTGTAAAATCTCACTGGATGATGATGTCTTCAGCCTCATGACCACACTGAATTTTTTTAACTTTAAATTCTATCAAGTTCCCTAATGGAAGGTTCTTTGTATTTTACTGGTACATCTTTCTTTGTATTTTTGCTGGTACATCTGAGAGGCTGGGCTCTATGAGGAGAAGTGTGGTGTCAGGATTGGTGGAAGATCTATTAACAATTTGCATTATGCAGATGCCACAACCCAGCTTGCTGAAACTGAGGAGGACCTGAAATGCTTGCTGCAGAGGGTCAAAGACTGCAGCCTTTGGTATGGATTGAAGCTCAATGTCAAGAAGACAAAGATTCTCACCACTGGACCAATTGGCAGCATCAGGATGGATGGTGAAGACATTGAGATTGTTGACAACTTTAGTCTGCTTGGCTCTACAGTCAACACTCTTGGCACCAGTAGCCAGGAAATAAAAAAAACGTATTGCGATGGGAAAGTCTGCTGGTAGGGACCTCTCTAAAGTACTCAAGAGCAACAGTGTCTCTCTGGAGACTAAGGTGCATCTGATACAGGCTATGGGCTTTGCAATCACTTGTTATGCATCAGAGAGTTGGACAATGGCTAAGGAGGATAGAAGGAGAATTGATGCCTTTGAGCTGTGGTGCTGGAGAAGAGTATTGAATGTACCCTGGACTGCCAAGAAAACAAACAGATTCATTCTGGTGAGGGTTAAACTAGGCTTCTCCTTGGAGGCAAGGATTCTGAGGCCTCGTCTGACATACTTTGGGCATGTTGTAAGGAGGGAGAGGTCCTTGGAGAATGACATCATGCTTGGGAGGGTGGAGGGATGGCGCAGAAGGGGAAGACCCTCTATGAGGTGGATTGATTCACTGACTGGGGTGATCGGGATGGGTATATCAGAGGCAGTGCGATTGGCACAGGGATAGAGCAGGGTTTAGGGATGTTGTACATAGGGTCGCTATGAGTTGCAAGCGACTCGACGGCACATAAGAACAACAATGGAATGTTCTTTGTATTTAATTGTTACATTTGCTAGAGTTTCTCCTTGCCCTTTAAATATTATCTCACCACAAATAAACTTTCAAATAATTTCTATGTGTATATTTCTTCTCTTAGTAAAATTTAATTTTTAAATTTAAATAAAAATTGTTGTTGTGTACCATAGAGTCAGAACTGACCCATAGCTGACTCTCTGATTGGTTTTCAGAGGCCTCAATTTCATGGGAGTAGATTGCCCATCCTTCTCTGGTGGATCATCTGGTGGATTTGAACCACGTGCACTTGGAATTTCAGCACAGCTTCTTGCCACTAGGCCACCAGAAAATTTAAAATATTTTTAAAGTAAAAATCTACCTTTATACAAATATTATTCAAATATTTATACAAATAAAGCATTTGCCTTTCTTAGGTGGCACAGTTTAAAGGAAAATTTTTTTGTTCTAGTGATTAAGTTGCAAGTAATCATTAGTGAAAGTGATAACTGACTTCAGTGGAAATCTTATTCAACCAATGTAAAGACCAGGATTGCATCAGTGAGAATTTAGCTTGAATATAACCTTCCATGCCGTGAACCCAAGTTTGATTCCTGACCAATACACTTCAGTACAGCTATCACCTGCCAGTCAGTGGACGTTTGCATGTTGCTGTGATGTTGAACAGATTCCAAGTGAGATTCTAGGCTAAGAAAGACCTTGACTGAAGGCACAGTGACCTATGTCAATCAACCCATGAAAACTCTATGAATCCTGACTACCTGATATGAAACACATCATGAAGAGGCCTGCCCAGGACTGGAGCACATTTTGTTCCATTGTGCATGAGGGTGTCCTGAGTTGGAGACAACTAACAAAAATAGCAAATGAGATGCACTTGGATGGATTGACACAATGGCCGTAATAACAGCACAGCAGAGATTGTGAGAAGGTGCAGGGCTCGGCCAGATTCCATCGTCACTGTGAGTCAGAGTCAGTCTAAAAGCACCTAACAACTCTACAAATCACTGATAATGACCATATTCGGGATGGTTCTGTGAGGACTTAGACTGGCTGGGCCTTGCACAACCTAAGGTCTTGGCAGATCACTGAGAAGATGGTAGAACTTGCTTTTTTAGACAAAGTACAAATCATGACAAGGTTTGCTAGGCACATTAGTAAAGATTGAAACTTTGAAAATAGCAATAACTATGTGAAATAAGCAGAATGATCAGATGTTTTGTGTACTGCAATTAATCTGGACCAGGACACATGCAATAGGATGGAAGAAGGGTGAAAAGAAAACAAAAAGAATATGAATGAGTGAATGAAAAACTACTATCTTTGTAAACTTTCAATCATATCATAATGAAAAATAACATAGCAATAATAGGGAGCATGCCATGTTTCAGACACTTACAACAAGCTTTTATTGTATATTGTTCTCAATGGAAATTAGTATTTCCATTAAACTCACCTAGGGGAAAACACCTAAGCCATGAAAATGAGTCAATGGTTTAGGTTCTTGGGACTAACAAGAACCACATAGGCCTGCCCAAAGCCAGAACTCGGTTTCCATGGCACCGCAGAAAGCAATACTAGTAGGAGCAAAATGATTCAGATTATTTTACAGTAAGAGGATGAAAATGAGATTTGTGCCTTGAAGAGAAAAGTTCAACGGTGACGACATCTGAGCAGTCAGAGATGACAGAAGAGTAGAAGCTGGCCTCACAGATTCAACACCATGGGATCCTGCAAAGGCATAAAGTTCTAAGGTTGTCATTGTTACAATGTTACCGGAAACATCCCAAAATTATTCTCTAGGTGGTCTAGAATTTAGAGACACTCATAAATGAGGAGAATTAATCAGAAAAAGTTTGATCATAGAAAATTGAAAAGGCTTAGTTTTTCACTCATTTCATCTGGAGAACTCTTGGTGAACTCCCAGTAGTGATTTTTTTCCTCCCTGCAGAAGTTGTGCTCACTTGACCCTGTCAGATTATACTGCTGCAAATGTCGTGCTTCACAGCCTTTAATTAGATCCTTAGTCAGTTTTCCTGGTACCCAAGTGAGACTGATCAGCCTTTAATTCCCGGGATATCCCTTTGGTTTCTTTTTAAAAATAGAAATATAATAGGCTACATGTTACCAGCTTTCCAGCTGTCCTTTTGAGAGGTTACAATGTACAGATCTGAGATTGCTAAATTTTGGATTGTTAAAAGTCAGTGAAAAGTAACTTCTAAATTGAATGGCCTGAAAGTGCAGGTACAAATACATAAAGAAGATAACAGAAACCAGGTTTCGGTCACCTTTTCTCTTTAAACCAGCCAACCAAGCCCTCAGTTACCCTTTCTCTTTTTAACCAGCCTACCAGGTCACCAGTCACTTAGTGGCTCAAGTCCTAATTAATTCCCAATTAGCACACACATGTTATCTGGTTAACTTGTCCAAGTCTCTCAAAACAATTCCCTAGTTATTGAATCGACTTGGTGTTGAAATGAGGAAGCTATTCACTCACGTCCTGGTTAAACTACATTGAGTATTTTTTCAATTAATAGGGATAGATCAATCTTCTAATTAGGAGAAAAATACATCTGATAAACGAATGCAATTTAAAGGTTGTACGAATGTGACTTCGCTCAAAAATACTTCTTCATTCACCTAAAACATTTCCCCAGAGATATATTTCTTTGAGTTATGTAGACTTTAATTAAAATGCAAGTATTATAGGAAAGTTAAAACCTTAAGCTGTAATAGTTAACATCTTTTTAGGTTTTAGTTGCACGATCAGAAGGCCCAGTATATTCAACGTTCTTCACCAGCACCATAACTCAAATGTGTCAGTTCTTCTTTATCCACCTTTTTCATTGTTCTGCTTTCACATACTTATTGGATAAACTTTTATTTGGATTAGGCTTATCTTAGTCATAAAAGTGAGATCTTTGCTTTTTAAAGATTTTAAAGGAGTCTTTATAGAAATTTTGTCCTGTACAATATATGGTTTTATATCTCACTGTGATATTATTGAAGAATATTGAATAGACCGTGGATTGCCAGAAGAATGAAGAAATCTGTCTTGGCATTAATACAAGATTGTTTCTTAGAAGTTAGATTGGTCAGGCTCTGTCTTATTTACCTTGAACATATCACCAGGGGAAACCAGTGCGTGGGAAACAACATTGTACTTGGAAAAGCAAGGAGTCAGAGGAAAAGAGGGAGCCCTTCCAAAGACAGATTGACAGTGACTGCCACTGTGAGCCCAGCTCTATCAACAGTGGTGCGGATGGCATAGGGCTGGATGGTGTTTTGTTCTCTTGTCCATACCCAAGATTTCTATGAGTCAGAGCCCACTCAGGGGCACCCAGTAACAACATCTGATGCCAAGATCTCCTTGTGGTATGAGGATAGCACCTGCCAGATCAAGCACCTAAAAAACAGCAACCTCAATAATAAAATAGAAAATGAAGGGTAAAGTGAGATGGCATATATGAAACCAGAGACAGAGGATCTGAAGGGTCACATTAACCAGATACAAGTCCAAGATTTGAAAGTATGTTGTTGTTATGTGCCGTCGAGTCGTTTGCGACTCATAGCGACCCTATTATGCACAACAGCCCTAAACTCTGCCCTATCCCTGTGCCAATCGCACTGCCTCTGACACACCCATCCCGATTACCCCAGTCACCAAATCAATCCATCTCATAGAAGGTCTTCCCCTCCTGCGCTGTCCCTCCACCCTCCCAAG
>NW_006400082.1:1318100-1334279 GCF_000299155.1 Elephantulus edwardii | reverse complement strand
ATAAAATGTATTTGCAATGAATAAGTCATTGATTGTACAAAATTCAATCATTCTATCTCCAGCTTCATTCCTGTCACCAAGCCCATGTTTTCTGAGTACTGGTTCTTCTCCTCTCTTCCCCACTTTTGCATTCCAGTCACCTGTTATTATCAATGCATCTTGATTGCATGTTCGATCTATCTCCGACTGTAAAAGTTGGTAGAAATCATGTCTTTCTTCTTCTTTGGCTCTGGTTGTTGGTGCATATATCTGAATAAAAAAGTAACTTTTGTCTTTGCTGAATACCTCATAAAGATGTACCACGTGATGTATCCACATGTCTGATGACTTCTGAAGCCGAGTATTCCAGCAACCCGCTCATCCTAGTTTTCTGACTCAGCTTTGATGGACACATGATTCTAGAGAAGGGAAGCGCATATATGACAGTCTTCTCAAAATTTTGAATAACTGATGTCTAGATTAGTTAATTAACTAAGTACATCCACAAAGCACTCTGTGTTCCAGTTACTATGTCAAAATCAGATAGGTCCTTGTTCTTCTAAGTCCTTAAATCAACTTGTGGCCAAAGAGCATATAATTCAATCTATTGCATCCTTGTTGATCACATGTTGTCTGAAGAAAATTCTGGAAAACTGCAAAAAAAGAACACGTCTGTGTCTTCAGGTCCTCTGACTGTAACAGACTTGGAACTTGACAAATTACTCAAAGCCATGTATGTATAACATTAGGTACATGCCATGTCAATTCATTCAATGTACATTGTTTCCATTCAAAACATAAAGCATGAATTACTGCACTCAGTGGAAAATTGATGACATTCCTCGAAGCTGATACAGCGTTGGTATGGGGAAGACAAGAGCTCCAGAGAGGGGTCACTGAGGTGATTCTTCCCCATGCAGGCCCACGGTGTTACAGCACAGAACTGCTCCATCGGATTTTCTTGGTTGTTTTGTTGATGGAGAAGCTTGCTAAACTTTTCTCTTATAGTGCCCCTGGGTAGGCTTGAACTGCAAATCTTAGCATTAGCAATCATTTACAAGCTCATTGTATCACTTAGGAACTTTAAAAAAAGTGCACCTTCAATGTGAGTCTGAGAATGGGCTTGTATTACTTAAAGCCCCTTGCAGTCGTTGCCCTCCATTGGGTTTTCTGGAGGCTATAAATCACACTGAAACAATATTGCCCATATTTCTCCCAAGGTGCCATTGGTGGATCCCAGCTACTGGAGAGGTTCCCGCTTTGGGTTAGCAGCACAGTTTCCTACAGTCTGTGCCCCGGGAGCTGCCTCCAGCCTGTTGCAGGGATTGCTAACTACCCAGGGACCTGGCGTCTCATTCTCTGGTGCTGGAGTCTCTCCCTGCTCATGTGACCAGATGACTCCTGTCCCACATCACTGTTCACGTCACTCTCTCTTGAGAAAGCACATTGGAGAGAGTTGCTGATTTAGTTCCAGGGTCTAGCCCACATGAGGATTGCCTTTTAGTTTTCTCCCTTCTGCCCTTTGTGTTTATTGTCTTTGTAAAATAGATATTTGTGCATATGAAGCAGCAATTGTCCTTCCCCAGCTACATCTGGTACTTAACACAGATACAGATTATCGTCCTTTCCTTGGCACTCAGCAGCTGGCAGAAAAATCAAGTAGTACCAAGTACAGTGATATTACTCTTCCCCACCAATGGGTCATGTTCTCTATGCAGCAGAGATTTACTGAAGGCATAGCAAATACCTGTTTATAAAAGTGCCTTCATGTTTAAGTTAGGTGAGGGACTCACATTCTAAAGGGGGCGGGCTGAAGTCTAGAATAATGAGGCATTCTAAATAAATTAGGGAGCTCTGGTGGGCTAATGCTAAGGAGTTGGCACTGGCAAGCCAAATATATTATGTTCAAATCCGCCAGCTGCTCTATGCGAGAAAGATAGGCAATCTCCTCCCATGGGATTCACTGCCTTTGAAGGCCCACTGGAGGGCCAGCGATGAGTTGGTTCTGACCTGACAGTACACAGTGACAATTGAATAAATTTGTTTCTCTCTAGTCTCAAGTGTTTACGTAGGATGCTTACTGTATTTGGTTATCATAAAGTGGAATTAAGAGCTTTGACGGCCTAATGAGTAAGGAATTGTGCTGCCAACCCAATGCCAGGTGGTTCAAATTCAACAGCTGCTCTTCAGGAGCAAGTTGTGTGATGTACAGTCTCTGAGAACCCCCTGGCGGGCCAGCTGTGAGCTGGTTCCAACTCTATGGCAAAAATTGTTATCTTTTTGTTAAATGGTAGTTCAACCTGTAGCATTTCCCACTTGTGAACTATGTAAATTATTATTCTAATTTTCCATGAAATTAGAACGGACTCAGCTGACCTTCTGGTGGATTTTCAGAGACTCTAAGTCACAGAGGAGATTGCCCATCTTTCTCTCATGGTACAGCTGGTAGGTTTGAACTGCTCATGTTTGGGCTGGCAGCACAAGTTCTTATGACTAAACTACCAAATCTTCCTATGTAAATATAGTGTTAAAGACTGAATTATGTTTAAAAAAAAATGGTATACTGAAACCCTAACACCTGCTATCTTGTGAACTTGTTCGTGTCTGGTGGTAGGGTCTTTGAAAATGTTATCTGTTAACAAGAGCTCATTCTGGAGTAGAGTGGGCCCTAAGCCACAAAGAGTGATGTCCTTATCCAGGAGAAGACAAGCAGATATGCTGACAAAGGGAAGGCAATCTTGTGACAAAGGAGGCAGAGATAGTTAGGGGCAGCCAAGGAATGCCTAAGACTGCCAGAAGCTACAGAAAGAACCTTCTCCCAGGACCTTCTGAGAGAGTACTGGCCTGCACACTCCACATCCAGACTTCCAACCTCCAGAACCAGAGACAATAATATCTCTCATTTCATGCTACCTACTTCATTGTATTTTGTTATGGCAGCACAAGGAAACAAACATAGATATTAAGAATCACAAGTTATACATGGGCTATTTAGGGAAGGAGGAAAAACCTGAGTAACATAAGCCCCTAACTTCCAGTCAATATATTATAGGAAGTGAGACAAAGGCGTTCACTGAGCACTCCCCTCACTGTACAGTTTCGAACCTATCCGATAGAGGTGCGATTTTTACTATGAAGAGGGTCTCAGATGGCTGAAATTCTGAGGGAAGCTTGTCCAAAAGCTTGCTAGGATTGAACTCTGTATGTTTTCATAGCTAAGTAGGCGTGAATCTGCTTTCCTTTATAACATACTGCAGGCGTTGCCCCTGACAAATTGTTGACCTGATCATATTGATATTCCAAACTCATCTCAGGAATGCAAATTCTATTCCTTCTGGGGTATTTTAAATATCGCACTTCTAAATCACAAAGCCATCTGCACTAGTGCTTTTTTAATAACTGGGTTGGTTTAGAATCAATCTACGAACGACTGAAGCAACGATGTGTCCATCCTGGAAATGTTTTGATAGGATATTCATGACCTACAGTAGCCATCACCAACACTGAGCCTTAGCTCAGCCTTGTGGATAGTGCTGGCTGTAAGGACCGCGGAGATGTGGGCTTCTGATTGCTTCAGCTCATAAATATGCTAATTATTAACATCAAGTGACCATGGAATATGTATCTAAAAAAGATTTACAGGCACATAAAAATAAAATTAATGACACCCTCACCACCAGCAGAATGTGTTAAAATGAAGGTAGCACACTGTGTCCACTGGCAGCTCGGGAGACAGAGCACTCTAAAAGAGGGTGATTTGTGATTTTAAGCCTGAGTGGAACTGGTGCACATTGGGGAAAACGCAGACCCAGAGTGATAGACACCAGTGTGGAACCATCTTGAGGCAGCTGCAACCCTGGAGTCAGCTGCAAGGGTGATGAAAAGAAAGGCTTTAGGGATTATGTATGAAGTAACTCGCGGTTGAAACAAGGCTAGCTCAGCTTCTGAATTTTCAAATGGGAGGCTGCCTTCTTGGCACACTTACTGCAGTTGCTGGGAAGTGCCAAGCCTGAACTGTGGCTGGCACGATGGGCACAGCGAACCCTACAGGGACCAGTCATCAGTGGGAGGAGACTCTGGGCTAATTTCTCACAGCTTTTCAAAATGATGACTCTCCTCTGTGGTCTTTTAGTATATTTATTGTGTCTTTCATTAGAAAGAGAAAACACCTTTTATAGAATAGCCACAGAGAGTCCAGGAGTTCCTACTGAATAGGTTATGTAGAAAGCCACAGAAATTACTAATTATTATCAGTGGACTGAATAGAGATTCCCAAATACCTTGTGCAATGGACTATTAATTTATGTGTATGGTACTTTCACACAGAACTGTTTTCCTTCAAATTGGTCTAAAAATAAAAATTAAAAGGGGAAAAAGTCACAATGGTCACAAGTCCCTAAGAGATAATAGAGTGGAGTTGTTGATTGCCTTCGAGTCGAACATGACTCATAGTGACCCTATGAACAAAGTCTGAAGCCCTGCTACAACTATCGACGACATTTATCAAAGTTCATAGAGTTTCCAGAGGCATGTTATTTAGGAAGTAGATGCCACTCCGGGAGTACATATCTAGATTTACCACATTTAAAAAGGGCCTTTGTAGCATATCTATTTTGTTGTTGTTGCTTAGTTATCTCTGAGTCATAGTAACCTTAAACATAGAAGGAAATTCTGTATTATTTAACAACAAAACAACTCATTGCCATCAAGTTGCAAGGGACTCATCACTGACCCTCCAATGATAGCTCATCTGTCTCCCACAGAGCAACTAGTAGATTCAAACTGCCTGATGACGGGATGGTAATGGAACTTCTTTCCCACCAGGGCATCCGAGTTCCCAATACTGTTTAGAGTATTGGATAAGTTAGCTTGAAAAAACTCATTGAGAAAATTCATACCACTGGAGCTTTACTGTGTGAGATGTTCATGAAGGCTGAAGGAAGAAGATGCACTGTCACAGGTGAACCTTGTAGAGCTGGACCTTTAAGGGCATCAGAAACCCAGTCGTCTGTCTCTAGAGAGGGGCCACCCTATAAGAAGAGATGTTTTCATTAGTTGCCTGGCTTTCTTATTTGTTATTTCTGAGTCTAGGTTGCCTGCTGTTGCTGCTTGCTTCAACGCAGCTCTTAAACTTTTTCCTCATGTTCTCAGCTATTGCTTCTTTATCACAGAGTTATTAGTTCCTGTGGTGATGGCATCATTTAGCTTTAATTCTAACTCATGAATTTTTTTCTACTTTAGATTCTGATATTTATTTTCTTGTTATTTTTACAACCAATTTCCCAAAGGATGAATTCAGACAGGTCCAGTTTGCTGTTTCACATGAGACAAAATCATCATGAGTTGCTTGTCAATGGATGGTATATACTCTGGGGTTCCATGACAGGGGTGGGGAGAGTGGCTCACACAGAAAGAAGTCACACAAGATGACTGATTTTCTAATATTCCCAGTACCAAAGGGCAGAGAGAACGCATTAAATTGGACAAGGAGGATTTTCATAGAAGGCTTCACAGAAAGGTGACTTTAAAAATAATTGCATTGGTTTGCATATAAAATTTGTATACGTTGTGTTTCACACTTTGCTTCATTCACATTGTGTTTCATACAATCATTCCTATACATTGTGTTTTATAAAATGAATCACTATTACTGGTACAAAGACAGGCATATATGCCAATAGAACAGAATTGAGAACTCAGAAAACTAACATTAGATGGATCTTGATTGAAATCAGGGAGTACAAGAGGAATGTCTATCTGTGTTTTATTGACTATGCAAAGACATTTGACTCTGTGGATCACAACAAACTGTTGCTGACATTTAGAAGAATGGGAATCCCAGAAAACTTGATCAAGCTTATGTGAAACCTATACATGGACCAGGAGGCAGTGATCAGAACAGAGCAAGGAAACACTGTATGGTTCAAAACTGGGAAGGGTCTATGACAAGGGTGTGTCCTATCTCCATACTTTTTCAATCTATATGCAGAACAGACTATTCAGGAGGCTGGGCTCTATGAGGAGAAATGTGGCATCAGGATTAAAGAAAAACTCATCAACAATCTGCGTTATGCAGATGACACAACCCTGCTTCCTGAAACTGAGGAGGACCTGAAGCACTTGCTGCAAAAGGTCAAGGAATGCAGCCTTCAATATGGATTGAAGCTCAATATCAAGAAAACAAAGATTCTCACCACTGTGCCAATTGGTAGTATCATGATAGAAGATGAAGAGACTGAGATTGTTAACAGTTTTAGTTTGCTTGGCTCCACAATCAACACTCTTGGCCCCAGCAGCCAAGAAATTGTAAGACAAATTGCATTGGGAAATCTGCTGTCACAGACCTTCCCTGAAGAGCAATAATGTCAGTCTGGAGACTAAGAAGCCAGATACAGGCCATGGTCTTTACTATGACTTGTTATACATCAAAGAGTTGGACAATGACTAGGGATGCTATAAGTAGAATTGATGCTTTCGAGTGATGTTGGAGAAGAGTGTTGAATATACCATGGACTGCTAAGAGAACAGAGAGGTTTTTCCTGGAGAGGGTAAAACCAGGATGCTCCTTGGAGGCAAGGATTCTGAAGCTTCTTCTGACATAGTTTTAGACATGATGTAAGGAGGAACCCATCGTTGGAGAGGGATGTCAGCACAGGAGAGGAAGACTCTCAATGAGATGGATTGATTCATTGACTTGGATAATGGTAGTAGGTGTGTCAGACACAATGAAATTGGAACAGGGTTTAGGGCTGTTGTACACAGGGTCACTATGAGTCATAGGAGACTCAACAGTACATAACAACATCGACATGGTCAACTGATATTCAACAAGGAAACAAAACCTCTCAAATAGAGAAATTGCAACCTCTTCTACAAATGGTGCTGGAAAAACTGAACTCTTTAATGTAGAAAACTGAAGAAAGATCCAGACTTCTCACTGTACACAAAAATCAATTTGAGGTGAGTCAGAGACCTAGGAGCAAAGTTCAAAGACATAAAATCATAAGAGACAAAAGGAGACAAAGCCTAAAAAGCCTAGCCCATGGTATAAAGAAGTTGACAAATGTAGCCAAAATATTCAACCAGGAGAGGATAAAATTGATGAACAGGATATTCTAAAGATTAAATCCTTGTGTTCATCAAACACTTTTTCCAACAGAGTGAAAAGAAACTGACAGGAAAAGAAAGATTTGGCAATATCATCTCAGACAAGGTTCTTTTATGAGAATATTAAAAAAATTTACAGAATATTACAGGGCCTCTAAAAAAATTGATAATCCAATTACAAAATGAGCAAAAGCCATGGAAAGATTTTTCACAGAGGAAGATATTTATATGGCCAACAGACACATGAAGAAATGCTCAAAATCACTGGTAATAAGGAAGATGCAAATCAAAACCACAATGGGATACCATCTGACCCCAGACAGTGGCAAAGTGTAATAGGACGACAAACAATAAATGTTGGAGTGGATGCAGAGATAGGAACTCTCATACACTGTTGGTGGGATTTTACAGTGATACAACCACTCTGGAAGGCAGTCTGGCATTTCCTCAAAAAGTTGAACATAGAAATTCCATATGACCCAGCTATTCCACTGGTTGGAATATGCCCTGAGTGAGTGGGAGCTTAGGCACAAATTGACACTTGTACACCAAGTCAACTAGGAACTGGGAAACGCTGTTCACAGCAGTGTTATTCACAATCTCAAGATCATAAAAATAGCCCAAATGTCCAACCACATAGAATGGATTGAAAAATTGTAGTATAGTCACATGGCGCACATGCAGCACTCAGGAGTAACAAGTGCAAAAATTATTACATAACTTGGGAGAGACTGGAGAGAATTAGGCTGGATGAATTGACTCAGTTTCATAAGGACAAATACTGCATAAGACCATTATTGTAGAAATATAAAGATAAGTAGTAAAATGTGAATGAGGATCCAAGGGGGAGGAGCGGGGAGGGGGGGGAGCAGAGAGATGAGGATGCGTGGAAATCATTGGGTCGCACAATTTGGTGCATTAGGGGGTTAAAAGGAAATGGGAAAGGTGAAAGATCGAGGGGGATTTGGAAAAACAGGGTAATGTTGGGCATAGTTCAATGATGATTCATTTTATAAAACATAATGAATGGGAATGATTATAGGAAACATAATGTGAATGAAGTATAGTGTGAAACACAATGTATACAAACTTTGTAAGCAAACCAACGTTGTTGTTGTTATGTGCCATTGAGTCGCCTGAGAGTCATATCGACCCTATGTACAACAGCCCTAACCACTGCTCTGTCCTGTGCCAATCTCACTGTTTCCAACACACTGACCCTGATTACCACAGTCACTGAATCAAACCACCTCATAGAGGGTCTGCCCCTCCTGTGCAGGGACAGTAAACTGACACAAAATAAATTTTAAAAAATTAAAAATTAATCACCATTGAAAAATGCCCATTACCCCACCTTTTCAGGTCTCCACTGGATCTTTTTCCATTTCCTTCACCCCTTCCCTCTGTCCATCAAATAGCTTGAAGACTGAAAAGGTCAGGAATTCACAGCAGGCATTTCAAAGTGAAATGAGAAGGAGCAGATTAAGGACAAGATGTAGTGAGTTGGGAGAAATTGTTTTGAATGAATGCCTGGCCAGATCAGGCCACTGAGGCTACTGCTTGAGCTCAGCTTCAAAAAGAACACCACCAAGGCCCCCGTATGGTTGTATTAGGTTGTGCCTGGACAAGGGTGTCAGACTGAGAAGAATAGTGGCATTGGGCTGTGTTTCCCAGGAGTGGGTTTGTTCTTCTTTACTTCACAGAATTCATGGCATAGACTGGCTGCACATAGCACTGTTTGCACAACTAGAGTGATTAAACATCCCAGACCTACCACAGAAAACATGCATTTACATAGAATCCCTGAATTTTCCAGGATTGATCTCTATCTTCCCAGTTATAAAGTTATCTAAATTCACTTGAATACAATCTCCTTTCTGTGCTTGTTCTTACTGCTTGGCAAAGAAAGAAACAAATAAGCAAAGAAACCAAACAATCAAACAAAAACACAAGTTGAAAAAAAGTAGAGAGAAAATGGGTTTTGTAGTGTTCAAATTAGTAAACTTATTAAGCTTTAACTACCTTCTTTCCATAGAGGATAACCTGTCAAATACTTAAGAATGAAAATCTCTGGTCGTTTTCCCTTTAGGATGCAAGTTATTTTAGGACAGAAGCTGATTCTTATTCATTTGTAGGTTCCCCTGTGGCATGTAGCAGAAGATAATTAACCTTGAATATTGCTGCTGTTGTTGTTATGTACCATCTAGGTGCCTTTGACTCATAGCCACTCTGTATACATTAGCTCTGAACCCTACCCTATCCAGAGCCAATCTTATCATCTCCGACAGACCTAATCCCATTTCTCCAGTCACTGAGTCAATCCATCTCATCTTGGGTCTTCCTTTCCTGGGCTGTCCCTCAACATTTCCAAACATGATGTCCCTCTGCAAGGACTGGTCCCGTCCAAAGTATGTGAAATGGAACTTTAAAATCCTTGCCTCCATGAAACAGATTAGTTTTATCCTCCCTAGGACAGACCTCTTTATTCTCCTGGAAGTCCACAGTATGTTTAATACTCTTCTCCAGCACCACAACTCAAAGACATCGATCCTTCTATCATCTTTAGTTACTATCCAGCTCTCAGATGCACAGCAAGTAATTGTGAAGACCATGGCCTGGATCAGGTGCACCTTAGTCTCCATACTGACATCAGTACTCTTCAGTACTCCAGAGAGGTCTCTGACAGCACTTTCCCAATGCAATTCGTCTTTTGACTTCCTGACTGCTGGTGCCAAGAATATTGACTGTGGAACCAAGCAAGTTGAAGTATTAACAATCTTAATCTCCACTCCATCTATCATGAAGCTTCCAATTGCCCAGTGGTGAGGATCTTTGTTTTCTTGATGTTGAACTTCAGTCCATATTGAAAGTTATAGTCCTTGACTTTCTGCAGCATACACCTCATGTCTTCCTCAGTTTCAGCAAGCAAGGTTGTGTCATCATCACAAGTTGTTGATGAGTCTCTGAATTACTCTCTGTAATCTGCTGCTCTGTATAAAGTGCAGTTTATTGACACTTTCCAGTGTGAGTACATTAGCTGGATCCTTGTTCATGAAGTTTGGCATGTGCTTATTGTTGAACTTTTGAGCCTACGTAATGTTTGTCTTTGTTACTTCTTTGAGTATATCCCAACTCTGGATTTGAAGAACTAAGATTATTTTTTACCTTTAAGTTTTATTTGAATGTAAGTTAGAAAAGTTTTTTTAATTCAATCATTCATAAGCATTTTGTTTTATTAGATTATACACAATTGACTAGTGTCATTAATTACAATGACTAATCAACCCTTTGTATTTCCTCTTCCTTCAGCCAATTTATATTTTTACTAATTTTTACTCCCTACTTCTACCCTTTCCATTCCTGGTAACCATACAAGATTGATCCTACCCACATTTAAACCTTCCCTTTGATTTTTTATAATAGTGATTTTTATACCATAATTATCCTTTCATGACTTATTCATGTCACTTAACAGAATTTCCTCTAGAATCATCCATGTTGAGCATATTTTGGTTATAAGCTGAAACTATTATTTCTGCAGTCACTTGATTTCCTCACATACTACCAGGCCAGAATATCTGATCTTGGAATCAAGACTGAAACCACCAATTGCAGGGAAAGTATGGAAATTGGATAATCAGAGTACAAAGTACTTCAAAATATAAGAGGTAAGATAAATTATCATTCTTTTTTATTGTTATTATTTATGAATATGCTTCTTAGTCCAGTTTCAAAAGTTCTGGTTGTTTTAATGAGTTTCCTTTACAGAAATACAGAAGTTAAAAGCAAGTAAGAGGGCTATAAGGATTAATTTGGGATTGTGTTAGGGGGAGTAGTTTGACATATTCTGTCATTAAGATTCCTACTGAATGGAATACTGAAAGCCATGAAAATGACTAATTGTTATCAGTGGATAGAATAAATTCCAAAACAGACAATGCAGTGTGTATAAATTTATGTGCTCATACCCAGAACTATTTTCCCTAAAATGGGTCTGAAGAGAAAATTTCAACAAAATATTATTCATTGCCATCAAACTGGAAACAGCTCCTAACTTTAGAGTAGCTGGTGGGTTCAGAAAGCCTGCTTTTGGGTTAACAGCATAACTCCTTATTGACCAGGCTATTGTTGTTGTTGTTGTTAAGTGCCTTCGAGTTGCAGGCTACTCATAACAGTCCTATGAACGAAGTCCTGGACACTTTCTGTATAACTTTTGTCCTTTCTCTAGGTTCATAGGGTTTCCAGAGGCAAGCTATTGTGGAAGCAGATGCCACTCCTGCTTCCAAGCTTGTTTTAATCGGAGAGTTCACCAAACACTATCTACCATGGGTAACAGTATTCGGCTTCACAGCAACCACGAGTTACCTCTGTACAGCAAGTGGACATACCAGGGTTACATGACCTAGAAGAATGTTTCACCAAAAACAATTAAAGGCTGGGCTGAGGGCCTGATGGGATTTGAAGCTAAGGCCTGGAGCAGGCTCCCCAGGCTCGACCTCACCCTTAATTACCCTTACTCTAGGGGCCAGGGAGGCCCACCTGCCTCTGAAGACCAAAAAGGACAGTAACACAACGCAAAAGACCCCAGAAAGTTCCCTTTCCTGATTGCCACCAAGAGAAGCTGCCATGGAGATGCCAGTAGAGCACCTAAAAAGAAAAAAGAAAAAAATATGGAAACAAAACTCCTTGGTCTGTGGGCCTTATTTCATTGATGTAGTCCAGCTGACTGACTTTCAACAGCATCTGTGGGAGATTTTTCTCCTAAGTACCTCGATGCCCACTTCCATCTTATTTTGGCCTCAACCAATGATTCTCAAGGGTTGGTACCTAGTCATCCTTTTGTTATCAGGTGGGATCATTCAGAAGCCTGTGATTACTTGTCTCTTATTTTCCACTGGCAGCTGTTACAACTCAGTTGTCAGCACTGGTGGACGGCTTAGCAATACACCTTTCTTTACTGGGTGTCTTTTAGAGACAAATTGACAATGTCTCTCAAAAAGCTTTGTGATGATTCTAACCCTTGTCCTTGCATGTGACCCTGTTTGGCAGGGGTTTCAGTACAGTCAAGATCAACTAGATGGTAAAGTGGAGGGTTCTCCTCCCATATATTCCTTTGTTTTGTTAATGGAGTCATACCAGAAGAGGGTAGATCTTTAACCTAATCTTATCTGTGTGATATCTTACGAAAAGGAAAAACAGAATTGGAATGACACACACAGAAGGAAGACTATGTGAGAATTGTTGACAAGCTAATGTATGTGAAGAAACGTTGCTGAATGAACATATAGGAAAAGAGAAAGCCTAGCCTGCTGCTGTCCTCGATTCAGACTCCTAGCCTTTGAAACTGTGAGTCAATAAAGTCACTCACTTATGATATTGTTGTCACTGCTGTTCAAGGAAACAGAGCAGCTTGAACCTTCATCACTATTGCCTCTTGATCATATGTTTCTTCATGAAATTCTTGTGTGTCAGCCAATTATTTATGATCTAGTGCCTCTATGTACTCTCCTTCCATTGTCTTTTGATGCTTCCTGTGTCGTTCAACATTCTGCCTTCAGAATTTTTAAACTTGAGGCTTGAATTTGTTCTTCAGTTTTTTCAGTTTAAGAAATACCAAGTGGGTTCATCCCTTTTGATTTTCCCACTCTAGCTCCTTGCACATTTCATTGTAATACCTTGCTTTGTCTTTCAGAGATGCCTTTTCAAATCTTCCGTTCAGCTCCTTAACTTCTTGATTTCTTCTCTTTGCTTTGGCTTCTTGGCATTGTAGTGCAATATTCAGAGTCTCTTCTAATATCATCTGGTCTTTTCTTTCTCCTTTGTCTTTATAATTACTTTTTATATTTTTCATGAATGACATTCTTGATATTCTTCCACAGCTCATCTGGTCTTCACTCACTTAGTGCTCATGGCTTCAAACCTGTTCCTAAGATAAGACTTTAAATTCTTGTGGGATAGACTCAAGGTCAAACTTTGGTTCTTGTGGATTTGTTTTTATTTTCTTCAGCTTCAAATTGAACTCGCTTATGAGTATCTGGTGGTCTGTTCCATAATCAGCATCTGGCCCAGTTTTCACAGCTAATATTGAGCTTCTCCAGCAATTTCTTCTGCAAATAGAGTCAATCTGATTCCTGTGTAGACTCAGGTGAACTCCATGTGTATAGTCACCATTTACGTTTCTTATGAGAAGTTTTTGCAATGAAAAGGTCATTGGTTGTACAGAATTATATCCTTCTGTATCCAGCCTTATTTCTGTCATCAACTCCATACTTTCTGACTACTGATCCTTCTTCCCTGTTCTCAACTTTTGCATTCCAGTCACCCATTATTATCCAAGTATCTTGATTGCATGTTTGATAGGTTTCTGATTGCAAGAGTTGGTGGAAATCATCTATTTATTCCACTTTGGCTTGGCTTTTGTGCATATATTTGAATGATAGTGGTACTAACAGGTCTTCCTTGAATGCATATGGATATTATCCTGTCACTCACAATATCGTATTTCAGGACGGATCTAGAAATGGTCTTTTTAACTATGAATGCAACCCCATTTCCCCTCACTTTTTCATTGCTACCATAGTAGATCACATGATTATCTAATTTAAAATGTTCCATGTCAACCTATTTTGTTTCACCAATGCCTAGTATGTCAATGTTTATACATTCCATTTCTTCCTTAACAATCTCCAATTTTCCTACATTCATATTTCTGACATTCCACATTCCAATCAGTTGTGTCTGTTTGTAACCATTCTTCTTCCATTGTGATTGACAGTAAGAAGTTTTTGCCTCTGGTGTCATTTTTGCTAGTCTACACTAAGGGTGGTCTTTTGTACATAAGGTTTCCTGAGGCCTGTCACTTCAGGAATTAATGACGAGTCCTTCTCCCTAGTCTGTCTTAATTTGGATGCTTGATTCTAAAGCAATATTTGACAGGCAAAAATTTTGCCCAAAAGGGCAGATGCAAGGCCTTTGTCATTACTCAGGTAATGGAATAGGTGTTGGTCGACCCACCACACCCTTAGGTGCATGTGTTTTGTTGCCACCCCCATCCTTATTCTGCTAGCATCCAGCTCAGTTCTCTCTCTTTGCCTCTTTAGCACCTCACATCCCCTACCCAAGCCAGTCCTGGTTTGATGGTTCAGGCCTCCACCCACCTCTATCCACTCATTACCTCTCCACTCCCCTGTGATTTTGGTGTCCCTGCACAGTGCAGAGGTGAAGATTCTCCTGATGACATCATCTCTCCTAAAGTCTACTGTCCTTTGTCTCAGAAGAGGTGTGAGATAAGGGGCACCAAAGTAAGCAGTGTTTCTTTTATCTACTGTCCTTCGTTTGCAGAGTGGCATGGCCAGGAATGAATATTATAAAACAAAATATTTATGAATGAGTAAGTAAAAATACAACATAATATATAAACTTCCACTCAAAATTTTTTTAAAAAAATGAGTTCTCATGGCTGCAAGAAAGGGATATACTCTCTCTCTACTCTCCTCGATATTCTCTGTAACTTGTAATTACAGTTTGAACTGTGTCTCCTAAAATTTGTTTTGAAGTCCTAGGTCTGTACCACCAATGGATATGATCCTGTTTAGAAACAAGATTTCTCATTTGTTATGTTAATGAGGTCAGATCAATGTAGACTGGATCCTAAACCTAATCACTTCTGACTTAGAAAAATACTAGATATAGATGCACAAAGGGAAAGACCATTATCTATAAGCCAAAGAATGAAGGAATGCCTGAAGTTAACTATAAAGAAGAAATTCACTTTGTCCAAAATTCTGATTTGAGCGTTCAGACCGCATAAATGTGAAAAAAATAAACTTTCATTTGTTAAAAACACTCACATTATATTACAACAGTACTATGTAACTAACGCATTTGCTAATCAAATAATTTTCTTTTTAAATATTATCTCCAAGAGAAGTGAGTCTATAAGGTAATGAAGGAAAGGCAATGTTGGACATGCTGTCTCCTCCCTAAACTTTCTTGGTGAAGCACTGTTTGACTCAGTAAAAAACCTTGTTCATTTCTCTATAAGATTTCATACCACATGTTGAAAGCATTATTTTCTGCTTCTCCTCCTCTGTAGATAGTAAGCTGTCAGAGAAGGAGACTTAGTCTTCTTTGTGCCTTCAACACAGCAGCTGGAATCTTTTAAGCACTCAGTAAGCATGCTTAAGTGAAAGTATAAGGAGTGGATGCCTTCAGGAAAGGATCTGACATTAGTAGTCTGCATCTCTGTATAAATTTGCTAACAGTTCATTCAACAATGTCCATGAAATATCTATTTCTTAGGTGGGGAAATTGGCGGGAATTCCCCTTGGGTGGGGAACTGGTAAGAGAACAAGGGCTTTGAGCCTCTAATAGAGTGGGAGAGAAACAATTGATGACAGCAAAGCGTGTGGATATTAGGACAGAAAAGCTGTTCCTAATGGAACAATAAATATTGATATTTAGTTTTGGAGTGAGGCTGACTCTGCGTTTGGAAATCCAAACCATGTACTGAAGGTGTAAGTGATTGGGTAATGAGGTTAGACATCCTTGCCACACGAGCCAAGGTTAAAAGTATCCGTTCCTTCTTCCTGACTCATCTAAGATGTTCACTTAAAGTCCGGGCTATTAATGGCTCAGAGAAGATTTCTGGGTGACACTGATGATCCCCATTATCTTTTTGCTGGCTTGGCATAATTCTTTTTCCACTATATAATATTCATGCAGTGCAGTTGTGTCTGTGAATGAATGAGTCTGAATAGAAAAGAGGAAATGACAACCTTAAGGAAAATTTTTAACTTGAAAATTGCCTAAGACTTTAGAGCCAACCACACATATGCTAATTACATACAAATCACATACAAATCATATGCAAATATATCTCTGATCTACACAGCTCTTCTTATGCTTGATGTAGCCCTTGGGAAGCATCCTCCGGGAGATCATTAATCTAAAGAGTTGATTTAACAGCTTTCTCTTTCTTTAACCTTTTGTTATCTAATTGCCTTCATTAACCTAGATAATGCATAAATGCATTTCTTAGAATTTTATAAATAAGAATCTATAAATTCCACAATGAGATTTTTATTTAGTGAA
>NW_006400082.1:1291759-1318000 GCF_000299155.1 Elephantulus edwardii | reverse complement strand
GAGATACACAGGTTTCCCTCACTATTTGAAAGTATAGGGTTGCTATGGAACTTTCATAAGCCAAAATATTGGAAAGTGAATTTACCGTGATTTTATGTGATAAAATTAGTTGAGCATTCACCGACCCCAGAAATAACCTATAAAATCCTATCAAACACACACAAAACCTAAAATAACATTAACCTAGAGCATTCACAGACACTGTTTAAAGCTATGGCTGCTTGATGCTGAGATGTGGAGTCTAGTTCCCAGGTAGGGCTCTTGGCAACATCTCGCAAAACAAATGCTAAAAGCTGGGTTAGCTTTTTTGCCCTTTTTTTGCAAAAGCAAAAATCTCAGATTTCTTTCATTGATAAAGACAGTTATCAGTAGATGACTTAAGTGAGAGCGAAATGGAACAGAGTGAACTTTCGGTAAGTGTGATTTACCTGCGTTCACAACATGTAGATATTATAGAAACTGGAGGGCAAACATAAAATACATCCATGATTATTATAATTTCAAATGAAACAAATTAAAAGGAATGAAATATATCTTTGAGAATTGTCATTTGACATTTCTTACTCTATATATTTGGTAAAGCAAATCAATCATATTTAGATTCTAAATCCATATTGACAAAAATAGTTTTACTAAATGAGTTGATTCTGAGTTAAAGGCAATGAGATTTTTTTTTTAAATGTTAAGAGTGGCATCCAATTCCTAAACAACATGTCTCTGGAAACTCTATGAACTTTTAAAAATGATGATAGTTATAGAAAGGCTAGAGGCCTTTTGTTCATAAGGGTCGCTATGAGTCGTCCTCAACTTGATGGCAATCGACAAAAATAAGTATACTGTTTTATTAAAGGCATGTTATCCATACATATTTCTTAAAAACTTCTAAGGCCAATGAGTGGAAGAACCACAGTCATAATCTGAGAAAGCTACCACACATAGAGAACTGGAATGGCATTTCTCTCATCTCCATATGACCAGAGACAGCTTACTTACTGAAACATTCAATACAAGTTTAATGATAGAAGACATTATGAGTGTTTATTTAAGGCATTTGGCTTCAGAGGCAGGACAACAAAGTCCATCAATAGAAAGATAGGTTAGTATGGATTCTGGTTTTGAAGAAGTCACTGAGAAACTGTGTAGAAAGAATAATCCAGATCAAAGTAGCAGAAATTTTCTCTCTCCTCCCTGGCTTCTTCCTGGCCTCAGGAGATCAGTTTATAGTCAGTGAACAAATTCACAAGGTGTGCAAATTCAGTGTATTCCATGGAGGAAAAAAGATGTACAAGTATACAGTGCTGTGTGTTAGACATGTGCCCAGTAGAATCAGACTCACAATGATTCCATGTGACAGAGTAGAATTGCCTCATAGGGTTTTTTAGTGAGTGATGAGTTGCACTGTCAACCTAAAGGCAGACAGTTCAAATTGATCAGCTGCTCCTTGGAGAACAAAAATATGAACACTCTCCTCCTATTAACAGCCTCTGAAAACTCACCAAAGGCTCTGCTCCAACTCAACAGCAATGAGTTGAGTTTGAGTTGAAGTTCGGTAGGAATAGGCTACCATCATCACTGGGTGGGTATGAACCCATGGCAGTATATTTCACCTTTGGCCATTAAACCAAACCCACTACCTATAACTCTCATACAGAGAGTGACTGGCTATTGGTTTCTGAAGGTTATACAATTTTATTGGAAAAGATTGCCGTATTTTCTCTCCCAAAGCAGTTAACAGGTTCAAACCTCCAAATTTTCAGTTAGCAGCCTGACAAGATATACATTATGCCACCAGGGTTCCTTGTGGCCAATGGGGCACCAAACCCACTACCATGCAGTCAGTTCTGACTCATTGCAACCCTTGATCAACTTTCCAAGAAGCCGGCTCATGTTTCTCCCCCAGAGCAGTTAATGCATCCAGACTGTTGATCTTTCAGGTAGCAGTCCAATGTGTTGCCCACTCTGCCACTGTTGTGTGCTGTCAAATTGGAACCGACTGATAGATGACCCTCTGGCAGATTTTCAGAGGCCGTCAATCATGTGGAGAAAGATTGTCCAACATTCTTCTCTTGTGGAGCAGTTTGTGGATTTGAACTACATGCCTTTGTGTTGGCAGTTTATCACTGTCGAGTCTATTCTGATTCATACTGACTATCCATTGGATTCCTAATGATTCCTGTGGAGAAAGAAATTGTCCATTTTTCTTTCTTGAAGATTCTCATTGCTGGCCTTTTAGTCAGCAACCCGAAATTTTACCACTCTGACACTGGAGCCTCTTTGCTAGCAACTATCAAATCAAGTCACTTTTTAAGTTAACATCCTGTTTATCTGGGCTATACGGGGAGAGAGCTCCCCACTGAGATTTTCCTCAACCACAGGCAATAGCAGGGATAGGAAAATGTACAAAAGCATATGATGAGAGAAGGTGGATTTTATGTCATCATTCCTTCATGCCAAGTGGATTGTGGCTACTTGAGGTAGACAGCAATAGTGCAGAAAGCAGTGAACTGTTTTAGAAATGAGCTATCCTCAGTAGTTATATAAAAGCTGTGTTTAAAATTTTGTGTTTAAAAGCAATTAAAGGGAAAGCTTTTGTGAGTGCTTCTGTAAACATTTTCTTTCCACCGAAAGTATTATCTATGGATATAATTTATCATTCATAGTCTTGTCTGAAAATTGAGTAGGTATATCAATAGCATAAATGAGAATAGGATTGAAGCACTAGTTCCCTTTTCAAAAATGCACATCCTGGACCTTATTAATGCAGTCAATAAACCAGCATGTTAATGGAAATTTCTTTCTGCTTTTTAATTAATTTATTTAGGCACTGTTTAGTGAACACTTTTATAGTGTTTACCAGGTGCCAGAATTTTGCCAACCTTAATTCTCAAAGCAATCCTATGTGGTGAGTCCTAATATTAGCCTTGTTTGTCAAGAAGGAAACTGTGACATAAGAAAACCACGCAATTGGTCTGGTCGAGGGGCAAGAATTCAAACCCAAAACAATCTGTCTCCAGAGCCTAAGCTTTTAACCACGAGGTTATGCAGCGACTTTGTAAGTAGGGTCACATGATTTCCTAAAACTTGTGCAATTTGATAGTCAAATGCAAGAATGACTCCGAGGATTAGATACTGGAGGTGATCCAAAGCAAATTAGTTACTTGAAGAAATGGGAAGAAAACCTAAATCCAAAAGTGCATTAAGATAAAGAAAAAAAATTGCTTATAATCGCAATGCAGGAAACGTTCCACAAATCTGGTTACCATCTGTAGCTATAGGAAAGTTGGGTTCTGTTCTGCCAAAGATAGGAGCATGTATGGAGATCAAGTACTGGGCCAATTATTCTCAGGGACCAGACTAAATATTTCAGCTGAGGCAGAACAGACATTGCCTAAGGTTTTGAAAACTGTAGCCAGTGAGCAAGATAAGGTGGAAAGAAGCCAGACAAAAATCAAAGACATCCGAAGCAGCCCCTGCACCCCTTCCAAAGGCGCTGAAATCGGAAACGCTGCGGAAAGCACAGTAACCTAAGGGAAATCGCCACCTTTGTCAATGAACGTGCGCCCAGAGGCTAGTTTTCAAAGCAATTTTGTGCTCATTGGAGAAGAGCATTGGGGAAATAAAGAAAAATATTTATTGTTGAGACCATTCTCAATTATCTGAATGCTTATGGAGGGAACTCTCAACAATTCAATCACATTGCCATCCGATCAGAACCACCTCACAGCTAGTCCCTCAACCCGGTTCTCTGAGGCCAACAAGCTCATGGGAGGAGATCGCAGGTCTTTCTCTCGCTGAGCTTCTAGTGGATTCCAACCACCAGAGACCCACTATCTCTGGGCTTGCAGCACATCTCCCTAGGGACCTCACCACCAGAATCATGAACAGAGCAGAGGCTGCTTAAAACTGCAGATAAAATGGAAGTTCCCTAATTTTATATCCAGCACCCTTTGAAATCTGCCTTCCATGCTTCCCTCCACACACTCTTTGACTATACAAAAAAGAAAGAAAGGAAAGAATAACGAGTTGCTGTGGAATCCACTTCAACTTGAGACGGCCACGTGAGTGCAGAGTAGAAAGACACTCCAAATGGGTTTTAAGTCTTTTCTAAGCAGATCACCAGGCCTTTCTTCCAAGGGACCTCTGGGTTAGTTGGAATTGCCAACCCCTCTCTTCGTAGTTGAGAACGTAACTGTTTGTACTATCTACCTTTTGGCTATGACTCTCTCAAAGATTTACTTCCTTTATGTCAGTTATTCTCTGTTGTTTATTCAGAATTGACTCACAGCTGACCCTCCAGTAGGTTTTCAGAGGCTAGAAATTGCCTATAAAGAGACTGCCCATCTTTTTGCCACGGAGAAGCTGGTAGTTTGGAAATGGTTTGGCAGCACTACCCCTTAACCCCAGGCCACCAGTGCTCTCTATTTCTTCCCTAATGGAAGCAATATTCTAGGCTGGATTCTATCTAGTCTGGGTGGGAAACAAGGTACAACATTTTCAACACATCAATTTAAGTCGGTCTTCGCAATCACTTGTTATGCATCAGAGAGTTGGACAATGACCAAGGAGGATAGAAGGAGAATTGATGCCTTTGAGCTGTGGTGCTGGAGAAGAGTATTGAGAATACCATGGACTGCTAGGAAAAGAAACAGATTTGTCCTGGAAAGGGTTAAACCGGGTGGCTCCTTGGAGGCAAGGATTCTGAGGCTCTGTCTGGCATACTTTGGACATGTTGTGAGGAGAGACCGGTTCTTAGAGAGGGACATCATGCTTGGGAGGGTGGAGGGACAGCGCAGGAGAGGAAGGCCCTCTATGAGGTGGATTGATTCAGTGACTGGGATAATTGGGTTGGTGTGTCAGAGACAATAAGAGGCACAGAACAGAGCGGAGTTTAGGGCTGTTGTACATAGGGTCACTATGAGTCACAGGCGACTGGATGGCACACAACAACAACAACAACAGGGTTTAGTCTGTGGAAATGGTTATCAGAAAAGGGATTAGATTATGTCAATTTTTATTTCTTGAGGCAGTTGAGAATTGAGGACATTTCCTGTCGGGTGTGATAAGATGTTTGGTTTTATAGAGAACAAATCTCTTGAGAATCTATCATGCGCTCACCATCATGTTGGAGTGCAATCTTGGTTCCCTAAAGAGAATCCTAGGAAGCTCTCATGGTCTAGTGGGTAAGGAGCTGCTCTGTCAATCCAAAGGCAGGCAATTAGAATCCATTAGCTGCTCTGAAGGAGAAAGATGCACATTCTCCTCCCATGAGATTCCAGCCTCTGAAAAAAACACTGGAGGGTCAGCTATGAGGCAGCTCTGACTCAATAGCACATAAAAACTATAACAATGAGGAAACTGGTCTCAAAAGTGGTCCTGGTTGGTCACTCCCTTGGGGACCCAAATAGGAATCAATGTGTTCTATGATCATTATCATTGTTTATGACAGTGGTAGATGAATCCTGACTCCCATTGCCTAATGAACATTGTCAATTATCCACGTGAGTCCAAACTGGTTCAACAAGAGGAATGCAAATAGATATCCAGAGATGACATGTGATGGCAAGTGGATTCAAGGAAAGTTGAGGTGCCATCACTTGTATTGCCAGTGATTTGGAGGTGTTCTGTATTAACTTCCAAAATCAAGTTTCTTTAGTACTGTACTGATTTCCAGAGATAAGCCAACACTACCTCCAACAGGAAATAAAGTTGGTTAAATCATTTAAGTGACATATGCACATATGCACACAACATCGATGACCTTTAGATTTTCTGGTTAAAGTTGTGCACTCTTTTGCAATGTTTGTTAAAATGCATAAAATAAAATACATTGGATAGATTAAAATGCATGGATCTCAGACCTCACCAACCTCGGTTTGAAATCCTGAAAGGGTCAGAGTAGGTGTAAAGAACTGGTGTTTCCCTAAAAATGTTGGGAGGTATGTATTGTTGTTAGGTGCCATCAAGTGGGGTACAACTCATTGTGACCTTACAGACAATGGATCTGGACCCTACAGTATCCTGCACCATCCTCAAGATATCTGATCTGCTCTGACCCATTGTTACAGTAACCGTGCCAGTCCATCTTGTTGAAGGTCTTCTTCAACCCTCCAACTTTCCCCAGCATGACGTCTTTTACTAAGGACTAGCTCTTCCTGACAACACACTCATCTTTGCCACAAAGAAGAACTCTGGTTACTCAGACTTGCTTGTTCTTAAACCTACCCACCATGTGTCACGGATGAAGAAAGTTGCACTTCTCAAAGCTCAAGCAATTTGCCTGGCTGGACCAAATTGTCATGTTTGTAGGCAGGGCATGTACAGGTTTATTTGATTCTAAAGAATTTGTTCTTCCTTACACTTTGTGCTGCCACGGAGGGCTAAGACTCATGAGGGACCCTAAGCCAAGATCATTTGTGGAGAAGCAGATGGGATGAAAGTTAATACAACAGAGACACAAATTTCAATATAGGATCAGCCATGTGCTACTTGTGAGCAGACACCTCATTGTCAACAATACTGGCACTTGAATGTGGGTAGCTCTTTGTATTGGGGGGCTATCCTATGCATTGCAGAATGTTTAGTACTATCTCTGGCCTCTACATGCTTGACGCCAGTAGCAACCCCTAACCCCAACTGTGGCAACAGTAAAAATTGTCTCTCAACATTGCCAAATGAAAACCACTGATATAAAGCATGGCATCTCTGACATATTGCTGCTGTGACTAAAATAGCCAGGTTCTGCTAAAGATTTAGTCCACTACAGGTCCAGATAAGAATTCTCGGTGCTGTCTATCTGTGTTCTTCCAGTAAAAACATTCAGTTCCTGACATATGGGACAGATATCCTTGACAGAGACTCTCAGAATCAGGACATAATTGGCATTTAGGACAGCTACATATATTCTGGGATAGTTTAGTGGTAAGACGTTGTACTGCCAACTCAAACGCACTATGTTCAATCCATTAGCTGTTTCAAATGAGAAAGATGGTCAATCTCCATCCATGCGATTAACTGCCTCTGAAAACATTGGCAGGTCAGCTATGGCGCAGTTCTGACTTGAGGGTACATACAACAATGTCCTAAATTCACATGGACTACACCTTCACCCTCTGGGCTTTAGGATTCTGTCAGTGTAGCCTAGTGGGTAAGGGGTTGTGCTAATAACCCAAAGGCAGATAGTTTGAATCCACTAGATGTTTTTTAGGGGAAAGAAGGGCAATCTCTTACCCTGCAATTCACTTTGAAAACTGGAGGGTTAGCTGAGTTGGCTCTGAATCGACAGCAATGAGTTTGAATTTTTGAGGATAACAATATTAACCTCCTTACCCACAGCACACTCTTTGTTAATGTTTAAGATGCTTAAGTATAAATTCTTGTTAGGCTAGATTGGATAGCTGTACTCAAGTGGTTAAAACTTTCTCACTGCAGTATAAGAAGCTGCGGATTTTCATCAAAGGAAAGGAAACGCTTTATCAGTGCTATCACCACAGTACAGTGCCTCCTACTACTAGCTGACACGTCAGTTGTGCTCAATGAACATTTGTTAAATAAGTGAATGAACCATTAACACATTCATTTTATTCTCCACTTTATTGCATTTGGTAAGTACAGCCCACCAAACTATTTTTAAGTCTTCTTTTAAAAGTTAAAATAAACTTTCTTATTTTGGAGCAAGTTTTGATTTACAGAAAAACTGCCAAGTTAGTAAAGAGAGCTCCTCTAGTTACCTCTGTTGTAAACATTTTCTATGACCATAGTGCAGTTGTAAAAATGAAGGAACTGGCCTTGGTGCATTAAAAACAAAGCTCATTGCAATGGTCGATTTCAGTTAGTGTTGCTGTAGGACAGACTGGAACTGCCCCATAGGATGCCTGAAATGAAATATCCTTTCAGAAGCAGATTACCAGACCCTTCTTCTGTTAAGAAGTTGGTGGAATTGAACCAACAACCTGACAATTCATTTCCAGGTGCTTTAACCACAGCACTACCAGTTAATATTAATAAATACCTTAACATTAGCTAATCTCTACATTTCATTCATATTTCACCAAAGGTTTTCTTCTATGTTCTTTCTCGTCCCAGGATTCAGTCCATGGGCTCACACTGTGCTGGTTGCCATGTGTTTGCAATCTCTTTGGGTCAGTGACAAATCCTTTAAGAATCCAACATCATTGGTTTTTACAACTTTGGCAATCTTGAGGAGTCCCTGAAGGTGTCCTGTGTGAGGTCCCTGATCTATGAGGTTTTTCTCACAACTGAACGTGGGCCATGGAGTCTCCAATAGCACAAATTGTTAAGCATTTTGCTACCATTCAAAATGTTGGCAGTTCCAGTTTATCCAGTAATGTAGCAGAGGAAAAAAATCTAACAATCTTATGTCAGTCTCTGAAAAAGTTACAGAGCACAATTCTACACTAAAACTTATAGGATTGGCATGATTCAGGGTTGACTAGACGACAACTGGTTTGTTTGTGTTTCTGTTGTGTAGTACGTCTTTTTTTTCTCCTTTAAATAAGAATCCTTGATAAGACATACATGTTCTTCCTAAGTCAAGTAATTCATTTTGCCTTTTTGTCATTTTCAGATACTTGTCAAGCATTTATTTTCTAAGCCATTACCTAAATTGTTGATAAAGATATTTGGTCCAGGATAAGGACAAATTATTCCACCAATCTAAAACTTTATTTTAAAGATGAAGTGAGTTTGAGGTAATTTTTCCATGTTGTTATTGTTAGGTGCCATGATGTTAATTCTGATTCACGAGATGCACACACACACACACCACTGGGCCCAGTGCCATCCTCAGAATCATTGTGATGTTTGAGTCATTATCACAGTCACTATATTGATTGTTCTCATTGAGGGGCTTCATCTTTTTATGATTACCTCCTTTACTGAGCATGATACCCTTCTGGACTGGTCCCTCCTATAACAGGTCCAATATACCTGAGAGCAAGTCTCACTGTCCTAATTTCTAAGGTACATTCTGGTTGTATTTATTCCAAGATAAATTCTTTGTTCTTCTGACAGTTTGTGGTATATTCAATAATCTTCTGTATTAAACTCCATAATTAAAAGGCATATATTTTGTATGCTTATGAGACAATTGAAATACAATGGTTTAGGTCAGGTGCATCTTAGTTCTCAAAGTGTTAACTTTGCTTTTTAACACACAAAAAGATCTTTTATAGAAGATTTTTCCCAATGCAAGACATTGTTTTCCTGAGAGCTGTTTCTATGGGCATTGATTGTGGATGCCATTAAAAGGAAATTTTTGACAACTTTAGTCTTTACTCTCTTCATCTTGATGTTGTTAATTGGTCCAGTTAAGAAGATTTTTGGTTTTTTTATGTTGAGAAGTAAAATATTTAAAAAGTTGTGCTATTAGAGCTTTATCATTAAGTGTTTCAAGTTCCCTTAGCCTAAGTTTTAAGTGATCTTCAGTAAAATTTTGCTTTCATTGATAATAGTGATAGTCTGTCCACTTGCTGAGGAAATTCGTGGTTGCTGTGAAGCTGAACACTGTGACACTGATGTGTCAAATACGATAATACTTACCTATGGTGGACAGTATTTGGTGAAGTGCCCCGATTCAAACAAGCTTCGAAACAGGAGTGGCATCCACTTCCGAAGTAGCTTGCCTCCAGAAACTCTAGGAACCCGGAGAAAGGATGAAAGTTATACGATTGTTCAGGTCTTTCATTCATAGGGTCACTATGAACAACAACATTAGATAACTTTCAGAATTTCTTGGAGTACCTTACTAGTACTGTATTGTCATAGCTTACTTTTTACTAGTTCATCCTAAGAGTTTCTTTTTTATTTTATAGGATTATTGTTGTTGTTATGTGCTACCCGGTTGAAACTGACTGATAGCTGATCCTCCAGAGGGATTTCATGGGCTAGTTTATGGGAGGAGATTGCCCATCTTTCTCCTGTGGAGCTATTGGTGAATTCAAACTAAGTGCCTTTGGATTGACAGTGCAACTCTGTACCACCAAGCTGCCAGAGTTCTGTTTTCTAGGGTGAGTATCTGAAAAACTTGGTTAAATCATGGTCTAGTCTTTGAAATGTATAATAGGATTATGTACATGAGATTGTATACTAAACAGTATATCAATATATGCACACAATTGGGTTATTATCCTTCTGTGTATTATAGTATTACAAAATGTTATTTATACTAGTAAATCAGTAGATGATGAAAATTCTGTCAATAGCACTTCTTTGAATTTTATCCAGATATTTAATAAGGCCTCACAAATCCTAAAAACAAACTAGAGTGACATGAACTATCTAATAATAAAACAAGATGGATTTGTTTCTGATTGAAGGGCAGTATCAAGAGTGCTGGTTAATGAACTGGAGGGAAGTTTCCAGCAGAGAATATCAGGGCTTTGTCAGGGGTTCTATTTTGAGCTGTACTTGTAACCACAGCTTGGTGAAAATAGAAAAGGCAGGGTTGAAGGATGTGTGGATGACCCCAATTGGGTAGAATCCCTATCTGTCAGATTCCTTGGATAAAAGTAATAGTACATCAAAATCATCTTGACAAATAGGTATGTTCAATAAAAACAAACACCTAACCCCATATGGCATGCAACTCTTTGTTTGCATGGATTCAAATGTATATCTAGAAAAGCAGTTCTCAAACATTTTGTTCTGAAATATCTTTACATTCTGAAAAGATTATTAAGAACCTTTAAAATAACCTGTGTTGTTTTCTATAATACTATATTAGAAGCTCATACTGGTGTATTTTTTTAAAAAAGTCATTAATTTTATACAATAATTAAACTATTGCATGTTAACATCAATTAAAACATTTAATTAGAAGGTCATGTTTCCATAAACAATAACAAAAAGCTAGCACAAGGAGTGGCATTGGCTTCAATGCTTGAAAATATCTTTCCTATCTGGCTTCCTAGCAGAGTGAAATGCTTTTACCTGCTTCTACAGTAGCTCTACGATGGTATCAGGCATCTCCCACGTATGCAGACCCTATGTATGTCATAGTTGTGCTCCATAGACTTTTCAGTGGCTAGTTTTTTCTTTGCTTTTGTTTTATAAGTGTATCTCCAGGCCCTTCTAACACATGCCTGCATGAACTGAGGCTTGCAACCTTTTAATTAGCAGCCAAGCACTTAATTATTAGGTGTCCTCAACTCAACTATAATTCGTAGTGACCATATGAACAAAGATCAGAAAGTTGCCCTGTCCTGTGCCATCCTCACAATCTCCCCATGCTCAAATCCATTGTCACAGTCATTGTGTCAACTCTTCCTCTCTTTCGATAATCCTTTCCCTTTCCCAGCATGATTCATTTTTCAAGGGCTGGCCGCTCCTGATAACAGTGCCACCATCCTTGCCTGTTAGGAGTGCACTTCCTGCAAGACAGAACTGTATAGTGTGTCTATAAAACTCCACTGTAAGTTAATGGAAGAATGAATTGGAAAAAGAAGTTTTTTAATAATCATCTGAAAGGAGGAGTCTTAGAGACCTAATGATCAGTTATTTCACTGCTAACCTAAAGACTGCTTACTATGAACCCACCCAGACTAGGGAAACTATGCAGCAATTTCTACCACATGGGGTCGCTAATCATGAGTTGGATAAACTCAACAGCACTTAACGATAGTATGAAAAGAATGTCACCTTCAGGGTCTTTCAGGTGCCCTCCGAGCACACCTTGAAGAGAGTGATTTCTGACGCTTCCTACACGGCTCTGATCAAATCTTGGATGGATTGTCTGCTGTCGACATGCACACTCAAGAATAACATCAATAAGCAGGAGCACATGCAGAAGAGGGAGTCCTGTGGACGACAGGCTTCCTAATTAAGCTGCATGAGAAGGAGGGATGCACCAAAGCCCATCTCCTGCATTAGAGGAAAGTCAGGAGTAAACCCTTTGAGATCACTTCCAACACAAAGGTTTTGTTCTCTTGAGGATTGAATGTGTTGCTTTCTACTAACCCTGCTTGGTATTTGAAGTAATGTTGGTGCTGCAGGATGACCTGTCAGCTTACCAACAGGATTTCTGGCTTGATCTATACATTCATCAATAGGACTCAAGTGCCAGGGCTTAGTGCCAACTTCATTGTACCCTAAAGTAATCTTTGCCTTCTCACGGAGTTCCCCAGCACTGATGAATGATGTTGCTGCCTTCAGGGTCACTACCAGCCTGTGCTGTTGCTCTGATGTTGCAGTGCTATTTACAACATTTCCCAGAGAATGTGAGCTGTTTCAAACATAGCTCTTAAATGCCCTCACCACACTTTCAAATGCCGAATGTCGGCTGAATGCAAGGCCACCTCTAAGCTAAGTCCCCAACTTCAATTGTTGGTGAGATTCCTGTTGGTAAACAAACCTAGATAAAACTCCAGTTGTGATTTTTAGATTTGAGAGGCAAATTCCGTCTATGGCTCACAGTCATTGGATTGAAAAGTCTGTAAGTTGTCTTGGCCACTTGCACAAGGTTACTACAGTGAAGCAGTGTTTGAGTTCCAGGAAAACTGCGGGGTTTAAATCACATGGTTGACTATGCTCATAAGCTGTGTAAGTCAGGAATTCCTACAGGGCACAGTTAGGGTAGCTTTCTGGCACCATAATGTCTGGACCTTCAGCTGAGGAGACTTAAATAGGTAGCACCATGGCTGGAAACCCATATTATCAAAGACAATCACTTGAATGATGACTGGACTGGCATGATTTAAAGATGAAGATTGCTGTTTAGAGCATGGTGTTGGCTTCCTCCAAGGGTGGCCACCTAGAGTAGTGGAGTTTCTTATGTGACAACTTCAGGTTCTTCTAAATGTGAGTGTTCCAGAGGATAAGGTAAAATCTGTATTGCATTCTATGACTTAGCCTTGTAGGTTATACAGTGTCACTTCCTCCATGCTGTGTGAGTTGAAGTAATCACAAACTCTCCTAGACTCAGGGAAAAGGGATTAGATTAGAATGTATTCGTGAGGAACTGGCAGTGTCACTTTGTAAAAAGACAGGTGGAACTGTACATCTTGTGGACATTTTGAGGCTCTATAATCTGATACAAACTAGAATTTTCCATAGCTTTATAGGTTGTTGTTGTTGTTGTTGTGATGTGCTGTCAGTCACCTGCAACTCATAACGACCTTGTGTTCAACAGCCCCAATCCCTGCTCTGCCCTGTGTCAATCTCCATGACTCTGACACACCTACCCCCATTACCCTAGTCATTGAATCAATCAATCTCACTGAGGATCTTCCTCTCCTGCACTGTCCCTCCACCCTTCCAAGCATGACATCTCTCTCCAAGGACTGGTCCCTCCTTGAAACATGTACAAAGTATGTCAGATGAAGCTTCAGAATTCTTACATCCAAGGAGTAGCCTGGTTTAACCCTCTCCAGGATGAACCTGTTCATTCTCTTAGAAGTCCATGACATATTCAATACTCTTCTCCAACACCACAGCTCAAAGGCATCAATTCCCCTTCTATCCTCCTTAGTCATTGTTCAGCTCTCTGAAGCATAGCAAGTGATTGAAAAGACCATGGCCTGTATCAGGTGCCCCTTATTCTCCAGACTGACATCATTGCTCTTCAGTACTCTGGAGACGTCCCTAACAGCAGACTTTCCTATCGCAATACGTCTTTTAATTTCCTGGCTGCTGGTACCAAGAGTGTTGATTGTGGAGCCAAGCAAACTAAAGCTGTTAACAATCTCAATCTCTTCACCATCCATCATGATGCAGTCAATCAGCCCAGTGGTGAGAATCTTAGTTTTCTTGATATTGAACTTTAATCCACATGGAAGGCTGCAGTCGTTGACCTTCTGCAGCAAGCGCTTCAGGTCCTCTACAATTTCAGCAAACAAAGTTGTGTCATCTGTATAACTCAGATTGTTGATGAGTCTTCTTCCAAACCTGATGCCACATTTCTCTTCATACAGCCCAGCCTCCCAGATAAACTGTTCTGCGTATAGGTTAAAAAGATATGGAGATAGGACACATCCCTGACGTACACCCTATAAAACTGGTTTTTGTAAGCGAATGTGAAAACCAGATTTTGGTATCTTCCCCACACTTTCTTGATTTTTTTTTCATAGAAAAAAAATCTATTTAAATTGAAATCCCTAATTTCTCAATCTATTCCATTGTGGTTGAAAATTATGGTACATTCACACAATGGAATACTATGCAGCATGCAGGAGCAATGATTTTGTAAATTACTACCTAACTTGGGAGGGACTGGAGAGCATTATGCTGAGTGAACTAACTCAGCTCCATAGGACAAATATTGTATAAGGCCATTAGTGTAGAACAAATATGAGGATCCAAGGAGGGGGAGGAGACAAGCAAGGGCTAAGGATGGGGTGAGGGTTTTATCATAGGGCCACATAATTTGATGGATGGAAGGAGGGGTGGGTAAAGAAAAAGGGAAAGATGCAGTGTGAAAAGCAATGTATACAGACTTCGCAAGTAAACTAGAAAGAAAGAAAAATTTTATATATTCATAAAAAAGAAGTGTAAATTGAAAAAATAATAAAGCAAGATCATGGAGTTTGAGCTAATATCCACAAAAATCAATCAATCCCATGCATTATATAAGACTATCACTTCAATGTTTATGTTCCACAGGGTCCTTAAAAGAGAATTATGAGAAAGGTCTTTTGAAAAATAAGAGAGTTAACCCAAAAGGAAAGTCCTTAAAAGCATGTAACAATTCGATGCTCATGGTGAAAGAAACACACTGTAAATAGCTTTTTGTTTCAAAGAAAATCGCAGAAAGCCTCATGTGGAAATCAGTAAGAAGTGTTTTCCTCACAGGAAGAGAAGCTGCAGAGCAGATTTTCCATCCCAATGGAAATGGCAGACAGTCATTTTCTGTCTTGTGATGACTGGTCTTGCATTCACCACCGAAAATAAAAGTTCTGCCCCAGTCCCGAAAAGAGTGAGACCACTGCACCCATGATCTTGGCACCATGGGAAATTCCAGGTACAATTTTCTCCACAAATGCAATGGGTTCTGGGATTTTCCAGCCAGATAGACTCTAGAATCAGGACTTTGTTGTTTGAATGTCTGTATCAAGTAGTGAGAAAATGAAAAAATCTCCCTCAAGAAAGATATCATGGTCAGTCACGTAGACGGTCAGGGAAAAGAGAACTCCAGAGGTGGACAGAGTCTCTGTGAGTTGGAATTGATTTAGTTTCAGTAAGCAGCTGGGGGGTTTGAACTGTGTGTCTTTATGTTGGCAATGCAGCTCCTTACCACGAGTTCACCAGAGTGCCCTGTGAATTTGGTACACAGGGGGAAAGGCAGAGGTTATTTATCACTGATATTGAATATGCTTTTGTTGTTGTTAAGTGCCGTATGTGTTTGACCCAACTGGACAACAGTGAGTTTTTGAGTTCAGAGGTGTCATTAAGTTGGCTCCAACTCAAAATACTCCTCACCTCCTCACAGTCACTGCTGTCCAAATGCCCAATATTGCAGCCACGGCAGTGGAGTTTGATGGTATTAGTTCAGCCATGCTTTTTAAAAATTTATTTTATATTGGTTTGAACACAAAAATTGAATACTTCATGTATCATTCATTTACATCTTTCATTCACAGTGTGCTTCATATGCTAAAACCAGTCACTAGTGATCTATGCTCATGTCCCCTCTCAGGGAGTTGCAGACCCCCCACTCCCCAGCACCATGATGTTCTGGCTCTGGGAATGAGCCTCTCACCTGATTGAAGCCGCAGAACATTTAATCGTGCTAATGCAAAACCTATACTTGGTCCAAGAGGCAGTTGTCAGAACAGAGCAGGGTAACACTGCATGGTTCAAAATTGGGAAGGGTGTACGCCAGGGATGTATGCTATCTCTATACCTTTTCAAACTGTATGCAGAGCAGATTATCTGAGACGCTGGGCTCTATGAGGAGAAGTGTGGCGTCAGAATAGGTGGAAGATCTATTAACAATCTGCGTTATGCAGATGACACAACCCTGCTTGCTGAAACTGAGGAGGACCTCATGCACTTGCTGCAGGGGGTCAAGGACTGCAGCCTTCAGTATGGACTGAGGCTCAATGGCAGGAAGACAAAGATTCTCACCACTGGACCAATTGGTAACATCAGGATGGATGGCAAAGGGATTGAGATTGTTCACAGCTTCAGTTTGCTAGGCTCCATGTTCAACACTCTTGGCACCAGCAGCCAGGAAATAAAAAAAGTATTGCTATGGGAAAGTCTGTTGTTAGGGACCTCTCTAAAGTACTCAAGAGCAACAGTGCCTCTCTGGAGACTAAGGTGCTCCTGATACAGGCCATGGTCTTTGCAATCACTTGTTATGCATCAGAGAGTTGAACAATGATTAGGGAGGACAGAAGGAGAATTGATGCCTTTGAGCTGTGGTGCTGGAGAAGAGTATTGAATGTACCATAGACTGCCAAGAAAACAAAGATTCATCCTGGAGAGGGCTAAACCAGGCTACTCCTCGGCAGCAAGGATTCTGGGGCTTCGTCTGACATATTTTGGGCGTGTTGTAAGGAGAGACAGGTCCTTGGAGAGGGACATCATGCTTGGGAGCGGAAGACCCTCTATGAGATGGATTGATTCGGTGACTGGGGTAATCGGGATGGGTGTGTCAGAGGCAATGCGATTGGCACAGGATAGAGCAGGGTTTAGGGCTGTTGTACATAGGGTCGCTATGAGTCGCAAACGACTCGACGGCACATAACAACAACAACAACAACAACAACAACTCCTGAAGTCTATTGTCTTCTTAGGTCTGCAGAGTCAGGTGACCAGGCTCCCGAACTGAACTGAAGCAGCTTCTGTCTGGCCCTCAATGAACTGGCTCTGGGAGTGAGATTCTCCCTTGATTGCAGCCCCTCCTCCTGAAGTCTACTCTCCTCTTTGGTCTGAGGGCTGGCCCCACAGTCTATAGACCATTATTTATTTTTTCCTTAATCATGTCCTCTTATTTTTTTTTCTGAACAGAGAGAAAAAGAAATAACAGAAACAGGAAAAAAATGAAACCTTGTTTTTCTTCTATTGCTTAGTTTATTTTTTTTGCATTCTAGGAGAGCTGTGTAAGTTTGTACTGCATAACTAATTAATTTTCTATATAGAAGTTCTGCTGTTTTTACTCTTTCTTGCCCTGATTTACTTAAATTATATTTTAATTTTCATTTAAAAATACATTATTTCTCACAACCCTATGCATCTGTTTGTGAATTTCCCCCGTCATTTCATGTTGCTGTTGCTATATGTCATTGAGTTACCTATGACTCGTAGCAACCCTATGTACATTAGCTCTGAAACTTGTTCTATCCCAAGCCAGTTTTAACGAGCCAGTCCATCTCATCCTGTGTCTTCCTCTCCTGCGCTATCCCTCCACACTTCTAAGCATGATGTCCCTCTCCAAGGACTGATCTCTTCTGGCCATGTGCCCAAAGTATGTGAGGCAGAGCTTCAAAATCCTTGCCTCCAGGAACATACTCATTTCACCCTCTCCAGGCCACACCTGTTTGTTCTCCTGGTAGACCACAACATTTTCAACACTCTTCTCCAACACCACAACTCAAAAGCATCAAATGCATAGTAAGTAATTGCAAGGACCATGAGATTTGTACACCAATGTTCATAGCAGCATTATTCACCACCATGAGAACATGCAAACAGCCCAAATGTCCAACCACAAACAAATGGATTGAGAAATTATGGTACATTCACACAATGTAATACTATGCAGCATGCAGGAACAATAGCTTTGTAAATTATTACTTAACGTGGGAGGGACTGGACAGCATTTTCCTGAGTGAACTCACAAGTATAAATATTGCATAAAATATAAAATATTGCATAAAACTGTTGTTGTAGAATGAGTATAAGGATCTTGGAGGGGTGGGATAGGCTGAAAGCAGAGGGATGTGGATGTACAGGGGGAAGGGGGATTAATCATTTGGTTATACAATTTGATGGGTGGGGGATGAGGGAAATTGAAACAATTTGTTCAAATTTGTATTCAAATTTTGTAAATAAACTAGTAAAAAAAAAAAAGACCATGGCCTGGATCAGGTACACCTTAGTCTCCAGACTGATATTGTTGCTCTTCATATTCCAGTGATGTCCCTGACAGCAGACTTCTCCAATGTAATTAATCTTTTGATTTCCTTACTGCTGGTGCCAAGAGTGTTGATTGTTGAATTAAGCAAACTGAAGTTATCAACAATCTCAATCTCTTCTCCATCCATCATGAAGCGGCCAACTGCCCAGCGGTAAGAGTCTTTATTTTCTTGATGTTGAGCTTTATTGCCCAGTAGTGAGAATCTTTGTTTTCTTGATATTGAGCTTCAGTCCATATTTGAAGACTACTGTCCTTGACCTTCTTCAGCAAATGCCTCATGTCCTTTTCAGTTTCAGCAAGAAAGATTATGTCATCTGCATAATGCTGGTTGTTGATGAGTCTTCTTCTAATCCTGATGCCACATTCCTCCTCATAAAGTCCAGCCTCCCCAGTGATCTGTTCTACACACAGCTTGAAAATGTATAAAGATAGGAGTTAACCTTTATTTCATAGATAACTTTTTTTTATCCTCCTACTGGCATAAAATATTCTAGGTGTTACACTAATTCAGTGTTCAAAAATATCTACTTCCTCTGACAATGTAGAAGATGACTTTTCCATCTTTATAAATTATTCCTTTGGGTGGGTAGTGGTATGTGTGTGTGTGTGTATGTGTGTGTCTGTGAAATCATCTGGAAAGAAGATTTATTGAGACCAATGGACCAAACAGACCAGGAATGCCACTACATTATCCCAGTTATCAGCAGATCTCCTTCACATTAATAATGGCTGTTTCTGTAGACAGCTTTACTTCAATGTCTATTACATTTTCATTCATGGTGGTCTGTTTTAGGTAGGTCATTTAGAGGTGAAAACAGTTTGTGCTTGATTACTAAGCTAAAGTGTAGCAGTTCAAACTCACCCAGTAACACCACAGAAGAGGAACTTGCCCATATGTTTCAGGAAGTATTTCAACCAGGAAAATCTCATGGGATAGTGTCATTGTCTCACACATGGGATGCTCATGAGTCGGAACCTCATGGGCAGCCATGAATGATTTCTTTTATTTGGCTTGTTTGTTTTGGATTGTTGTTGTTATGTGCCATCTAGTCGACTACAATTCATGAACAATAGATCTGTACCCTGCCCTATCTTGAGCCAATCTCCTTGTCTCTGACACACTTGCCCCCATTGACAAACTTACTTTATCACTTCTCTCATCCAGGGTCTTCCTTGCCTGTGCCAACCTTCCTCCCTTCCAAGCATGATGTTCTTCTTCAAGGACTAGTCTCTCATGGCAACATGCCCAAAGTATATGAGGTCACACTCCTTGACTCCAAGGAACAACCCTGTTTCACCCTCTCCTAGACAGACCTCTTGTGCTCTCGGCAGTCCATAATATGATCAATACTCCTCTCCAACACCTTACTTGATCCTTGGATATCCTAAACCACCAAAGTACAGACAGTTCCAGCGTGGTTTGCCAACATCTGTCTCTGATCTGTGGATGCTGTATTTGCTGGGATCACTGTCCAGAATTATTCTTGTCTGCTAGATCTCCAAACTCGTTCTTAATTTATATTTTTATTTCTTTTTTAATTATGTGAAAAGTAAACTATAAAATATGGTGAAGTGGTGCTGATTGTTAATTGAGAAGAAGTTGCATAGTCTTGGATCCCTTCAAAAGAACATATAGTAGATGATTGGCTACTGCTGGCTTCTCTGCGCAGGAGTCTGGGAAATGTCTCCTATCTCTGCCAACCTGCCAGTTTGCTCTGTTTGGAGGAAGAAACATGTAAAACACTCAATTCCTTATAACAGCTTAGCACCTATAGGTCTCCCCCCAACAAGCTGTTATTACTGTGTGCATTTGAGTTGAAATTGATGCATAGCTGACCCTCCAATGGGTTTTCAGAGGAGGAGGAGAAGCTGGTAGACTTGAACTGTGTGCCTTTGGGATTGCAGTGCAGCTTCTCACCACTAGGTCACCAGGGTTCCCTTTCACCCTAAAAGCTATATAATAATAAATAATAATATAATTGTTATCCTCTATCACTTATTGCTTTCTCAAGGAAGACTGTTTTAGAGACCACTAGGTAGAATTCATTTTTAATTATATATCTTTTTAAGTAGGTTTTAGGAAATACTCATTTATTATAAAGTGTTTTTCAGTGAACAGGAAGCTCATAATCCAGAGGGAACTGTACTGCTAACCTAAAGGTTGTATTTCCAGTGGTTCAAATCTACTAGCCTCTCAAAAGGAGAAAGACGAGCATCTCTATCCCAAACGTGATTTACAGCCTCAGAAACCTGTTTAAGGGTCAGCTATGAATCGGCTCCAACTTGACTGCAATGATTTTGATTTTCAATAAGCAGCAATAACTATTGGCCATCAAATAACTATTAAGTGGTTTTAGTGCTACAGAACAGTGTGACAATCACTATGAAATTGTTCTTCATCAGATGAATGTCCTGTTAGCAAGGTACTGTTAATACAGAGGTGGTACTCAACAAGTGCTGGGGGACTTACTGACTGACTTCACTGAAGAAAAGACGAAAAGAAGTACAGAGGAAGGAAGAAGGGCATGTGTTCCTAAATGCAAAATCTGCACGTGAATTAGAAGCATGGATAAAATGAAGAGTAAAGCGTTTTCTACCTGAAGATTAGTCTGAATGAAACTCCTGATCAAAAATGCAAACACAACATTAGCATACACTAAGTGCATTTTGTTTTACATGTACAGATATTAATATTTCATATTGTTAAGAGACACAGCCAGGATACAAATTCTATTTGGACAGTTTTATTGATATTTTTGTTACAAATTTAGAAGCATAGGGCATATTATGCTTTTTATAAATATCGCAGCTTATGAAGTCACTGGAAACCTGGCAAAAAACCACTGCTTTTACATATTTCAGTAATAATTCCCATGCTGTTCCTTTGTGTATTTTCTTCTGCCAAGCACCTCCACCAAACAATTAATTTATTTCACATTAACTTCAGTTGTATTATGTAGTTACTTTATCCATAGCCTTAAAAAGTATGTAGTCAGGCTTGCCAATTATGTTTAATTTTTTTTTGTTTCTGCTTTATTTTACATAGCTAGTCATTGCTGTAGTTTTAAATCCTGAACTTATTAAGTGATACAAGAGAGGATGCATCAGAACAAATTCTACCTCACTTATGCTTATAGTCATTCTCCAAAACTCTCTCCTAAAGGAGGTTCTGTCCAAACAGAATTCTCCTCTGACAGGTCATTTAGATTTCTTATGGATGTTAATGTTCACTTGTAGCTTTCGCTTCAGGGAAATTATTTTCCCAAGTAAAAATCTGACTTCGTGCCAATGAGTCAAGCTAATAGTCTGGACTTTCCCTATATATGATCCAGGTCTTTAATTTTGCTTTCATTAAAGAGTCTTGCTTTGCCTGGTGGGCCCACAAATTGTTATTAGCATGGCGTATTACTAACGATGATGTCTAAATAGGAAATCCTGTGACTTTTCACAAGTAAAATGCTAAAATTGCAGGATTTTCTGCCTGCCAGAAAAGTAATTACCATTAAAATTAAAACGTGTAAATTTTGTCAGAAATTCTACTCACACAGGAATGTGAGCTGATAGCTTTTTATGTCAACTTGAGCACCTATGAGTAAGTCATGCCCCCAAGAGTGTTTGGATGACATAGATCTAAATATCATCCTAATTAATACCAATAGACAAAGATTAATTAGTTTACCAGGGATTCACAGGGCACCTGGAACATGACTGTTCATTATAAAAGGGGAGAGAAAAAGAAAACAAATCACTTCATTACAATTAGATGAAATGCCAGTTCTGGGACTTATAAGATTTGACAAAGCTTAAAAACCAGCTAATAATAATTTTAACAAAGATTTTAATAACATGTTGATGAATAAGACCAATGGGAAGGCATTTTCAATTACTCCATTACATGGCATTGTCTCTTGTGCTAAAAATAAGAGAGACACAGATGGTCACTCACATCATTGCACACTGAAATTGTTGACTCTCTGAGGTCACCAAACCTTATTCTGGATCACAGGTTAATGACTAATATATTTTTTTTCTAGAAGGAATGAGTTTATCGTTGTGTTTTGTTTTTTTAATTATGTCAGTTGCTAATTCAGTTCCTCAATTTATTAGGCCTAGGTTTATTTTCAGCAAACGATATTAATAAAACTGATGGAAGGTGTATGCTGCGTTTCACATGATGCCAGCATGTAAGCAGGACTATTACAGTTTTCTAGGCCAAGAAAAGGATTTTGGCTTTTATAATGAAGAATATGTAATGACAAAAATGCAAGAGAAAGGAACCTAATTATTAGATACCCAGAAATTTAGAGAAAGGCAAAGGAAAGATATTGTGAAAAGATAAATCCACTGGGAATTGCTAAATTCAGAAAAATGTATAGCTTTATCAGGGAAAGTCACAAAAAAGCAAAGTTATATATAATTTAATTTTAGGAATTTTTAAGACTAAGGATGAATAATATTTCTACTTAGAAATAACCTTGCTGTCAGTTCAACACTAGATGAAAGCCAGGAAAAATGTAACAAAAAGGAATAATAAATTCTGGAATTTCCACAATAAATATTTTCACATTCTTATGAACTTTTAAGAAACCTGAAATCTTTTAGAATGATGTCAAGGACTGCGATGTGATAGCTAATGACATAAAATTTTTCTTTACATCCTTCCTTTCCAAATTCTTTGTAATATGAAATGTAGTACTTAGAACAAGGGAAACTTTCAAAATTTTAGCAGATTGGGACTGCCATTAATTTTCAGCCTTTTATGTGACATAAAAGGAATACTGGTGGTAAGGAATTGATCTGCCACCTCAAGGGAAAACTATTTGAATCCACCATCTCTTCCAATCAAGAGAGATGAACTCCTCTCCTGTGAGATTTATAGCCTCTGAAGACATATTAGATGGTCAGCTATGAATCAGTTCTGATTCAATGGCCCACAGCAACATGTGGCATAAGTTTTCCCTACATCACTGTGTTCTTTAAACCCTTTACCAACATACACATCTAATTACTGTTTCTGTCAAAAGTGCTTCCCTTGGAAAAAGCTTCAGATCCAAACAATTTCACTAATGAACACTTCCTAACCACTGAGCATGGTACCTGTGATATTTACAAAAGTAACAAAGATAATGATGTATAGTTATTGTTGTTGTTGCTTTGGTAAATACTGTTGAATTGAGTAAAACACATAGAGACCTTATGAACAGCTAACCTGAAATATGCCCTATCATGTGCCATCTTTATCATCTCTGAGACATTATAGCCTGTTGCTGAAGTCACAGTATCAATCTATCTAGTTGCAGATCTTCCTCTCCTTCACTGACCCTCCATCTTTCCAAGCATGACGTCCCTTTCCAGGGAATAGCTTCATATAGCTATATGCCCAAAGTATAAAAGATGAAGCTTCACCATCCTTGTCTCTGAGGAGCACTCTGTCCATACCCTTTCCAGGACATAATTATGTATTTATAAAGGTATAACTATACCTACTTGTTCAATGTATTTATAATATGTACAATGTTTACACCTAAACACTAAGAAGATAAGTAACCCGATTAAAAATTGCAAAATATTTGCATAGAAACTTTGTAAGAGATGTGAAAATTATTAATTATGATTCAATAATTTGCATAGCATCAGTAGTCACCAAAGAAATACAGCTAAAACACATTCTCATTACAATGTCTAAAATCCTAAACTTTTCTCACATCTAGCCCAGTGCTATTTTTTTTTATGGGCTGAATTATGATCCTATAAATCACAATCAACACTCTTGGCACCATCAGTTAGGAAATCAAAAGTTTAATTGTATTGGGAAAATCAGTTGTCATGGACCTTTCCAGAGTACTGAAGAGCAATGGAGTCAGTTTAGAGACTAAAGTGTGCTTGATCTAAGCTATGATCTTTGCAATTACTTGTTATGCATCAGAGAGCTGAACAATGACTAAGGATGATAGAAGAAGAATGAATGCTTTTGAGTTGTGGTGTTGGAGAAGAGTATTGAACATAATACTATGGACTGCTAAGAGAACAAACAGATCTGTCCTAGAGAGGGTGAAACCAAGCTTCTCCATGAATACAAGCATTTTGAAGCACCATCTCACACATTTTGGGCATGTTGCAAGGAGGAGCCCATCTTTGGAGGACAATATACAAAGAGAAGGGTGGAGGGACAATGTAAGATAATGGCTGAAATGGATTGATTCAGTAACTGGAGTAATGAGGGTAAGTGTGTCAGAGAAAATGAAAATGGCTCAAGATAGGGCAGGGTTCAGAGTTACTGTGCATAAGGTTGCTATGAGTTGTGGTCAACCTGAGGCACATAACAGTAACAACAACTCATGTGTTGTAAATCCTAACCCATATATCTATGGCTATAATCTTATTTGAAAATGGTTAGTCTTTGTTGTGCTAATGAATCAGGATTAACATAGGGTATATCTTCAGTCAATGCCTGTTGAGATCTAGAAAGAATAAAAACCAGTGATCAGAACAGAAATATGAAAAGGGATGTGCAAAGCCACACAAAGATTGGCGGGCCAGGAACAGAAGCTCCACAAGACATGAACCTTTATCAAGAACTAAGAAAGATAGTATTGTCCTTGAGTCAGTGCTCTGAAATAAAGATTCGGAACTTCCCAACCAGTAAGAAAATAAACTTCTGTTTGTTAAAGGCAATAATTTGTGGTGTCTGTTACAGTAGCACCTAGTTAACCAAGATACTTCTCATTAATAATGACATATTAATTCATGTAAATTCATTAACATGGCAGTGTGAATTCATTAAACACATCATTCTGCCATTGAGAATTGATATTACATGCAATTCAGTCTGAGAAGAATATATTTTCTTAAGGATAGCTTCCTGGTAATTTTAGACTATCAGACAAAGCAACTGTGTACATTTAAAAATACATTTTTTTTGTTTTAATCAGTAAACACTTTCTTATTGATACTATGTAATTTATCCTAAGGAGGGAAATCAAGCACAATTAATTTACGTCAAAGAAGAAAGCAATCTTGTTTGTGAATAGTCCTTAATTTTATTGGCATTAAGAAAGTTTTTAATTTGCTATTCAAATGCTATGAGAATACCATATGAATGACATACTCTTGCATGTAGCAAACCTTAAAGACTGTCCATTGTGACCCACATGTGAGTGAAGTGAAAGTACCAAAAGTTGTAGGAGTTAAAGTTGCCAAATTACATAGTTAAAGGAGGCAATGCAACTAGAATTTGAAATTACTACTCAATGGTCAAACATCAAATTGCATACAAATAAGTAAATACCCCACGAGATGATTCTTTAAATATTTACAACTTGATGGTACCCTAGCTGACCCTCTGGCGAGTTTTCAGAGGCAGTTAATCACATGGGAGGAGATTGCCCATCTTTCTCCCATTGAGCAGGTGGTAGATTTGAATTGTGTGCCTTTAGGATTGTAATACAGCTTCGTGCCACGAGGCTCTGGATTTAGAAGAGGCCATGTCACCTGGGATATCATTGCTGATGTCAGATGGATCTTGACTGAAAGCAAAAAATACCAGAAGAATGTCTATTTGTGCTTTATTGTCTATGCAAAGGCATTTGCATGTGTGGAGTATAACAAATTGTGGCTGACGTTGAGAAGAATGGGAAACCCAGAGCACTTCGTTGCCACCAAAACTCTCTCTCCATTGCCCTCGAGTCAGGATCCCAACTTCTGGTTGATCTTCTAGCAGATTTGGGGGGGGCTGTAAATCATTCAAAAGGAGATTGTCCCTCTTTCTTCTGTGAAGCAGCTGGGGGCTTGGAACCCCCAAAGATACCTTTAGTTTATTAGTTAAACTTTCTATGGACTATACCACCAGAGCTCCTTGCCATCAGAGCACCAGTGTATTTGATATAAATAATATAAATTGTCCAGGAAGCTAGGAAGACTTTGCTAGCAGATTTTACTTGGGAACAGAAATTAGTTAAAACATTTACAATATTCTTCTTGAGTATAGGTTTGTTTATCAGATTAGTGCTAGTCCTCGTGTGGGGGAAAGAGTCCAGGCTCTGAAAACCTTTCAGAAAGAAAGAAAGAAAGAAAGAAAGAAAGAAGAAAGAAAGAAAGAAAGAAAGAAAGAAAGAAAGAAAGAAAGAAAGAAAGAAAGAAAGAAAGAA
>NW_006400082.1:1278667-1290133 GCF_000299155.1 Elephantulus edwardii | reverse complement strand
ACCACTGGGCCAATTGGCAGCATCAGTATGGATGGTGAAGAGATTGAGATAGTTAACAGTTTTAGTTTACTTGCCTCCACAATCAACACTCGTGGTAACAGCATCCAGGGAATCAAGAGAAGAATTGCATTGGCAAGAGACTGAAGAGCAATGATGTCAGACTGGGGACTAAGGTGCACCTGATCCGGGCTATAGTGTTCACAATTACAACTATGCGTCAGAGAGTTGGACAGTGAATAGGGTTGATAGAAAGAAAATTGATGCCTTTGAGCTGTTGTGCTGGAAATGAGTGTTGAATATACCATGGACTGCTAGGACAAGAAGCAGATTTGTCCTGGAGAAGGTGAAGCCAGAATGCTCCATGGAGTCAAGGATTCTGAAGCTTCATCTGACATACTTTGCACATGTTGCAAGGAGGGTCTGGTCCTTGGCGAGGGACATCATGTTTGGCAGAGTGGAGGGGTGGCAAAGGAGAGGAAGACCTTTGATGAGATGGATGGATTCTGTGACTGGAGAGGTGGGAATAAGTGCTTTTGAGATGGCTAGGTTGGCACAGGATAGGACAGCATTTAGAGCTCTTGTACATAGGGTCACTATGAGTCGCAAGCGACTCAATGGCACATAACAACAACAACAACAATTGGCATATTTCATCAAACAGACAATGCCCTGGGTGTGCTCATCAAATTACGCCAAGAATTCTGTAGGACAACTACCTGGCCACCTAACTGGAAGAACTCTATATTTGTTCCCATTCTTAAGAACAATGACCTGACAGAGTGTGGAAATTATTGAACAATATCATTGATACCACATGCAAGCAAGATTATGCTGAAGATTACATAAAAATGACTGGAACAGGACATTTACAGAAAACTGCCTGAAATGCAGGCTGGATTTAGAAGAGGCCCTCATACCTGGGATATTATAGTTAAGAATAGATGGATGTTGGATGAAAGCAGAGAGTATCAGAGGAATGTCTATTTGGGTTTCATTGACTACACAAAGGCCTTTGACTATGTGGATCATAACAAACTGTGGCTGATTCTGAGAAGAATGAAAATCCCAGAACACTTGATTGTCCTTATGCAAAACCTATATTTGGACCAGAAGGCAGTTGTCAGAACAGAGCAAGGGAGCACTGCATGGTTCAAAAATTGTGAGTGGTGGATGCCAGGGATGTGTCCTATCTCCTTACCTTTTCAATCTATACGCAGAAAAGATTGTCTAAGAGGCTGGGCTCTATGAAGAGGAATGTGGCATCAGGATTGGAGTAAGACTCATCAACAATGTGCATTATGCAGATAACACAATCCTGCTTGCTAAAACTGAGTAGGACCTCAAGCACTTGCTGCAGAAGGTCAAGGACTGCAGTCTTCAATATGAATTGAAGCTCAATATCAAGAAAACAAAGATTCTCACCACTGGGTGGATTGGCAGCATCATGATAGGTGGTGAAGAGATTGTGATTGTTAACAGCTTTAGTTGGCTTGGATCCCCAAATCAACACTCTTGGTACCAGCAGCCAGGAAATTAAAAGACAAACTGCATTGGGAAAGTCTACTGTCAGAGACCTCTTCAAAGTACTGAAGGGCAATGATGCCAGTCTGTAGAATAAGATTTGCCTGATCCGGGCTATGGTCTTTGCAATTGCTTGCTATGCATCAGAAAGCTGGACAATAATGACTAGGGATGATAGGAGAATTGATTTCTTTGAGCTGTGGTGCTGGAGAAGAGTGTTGAATATACCATGGACTGCCGAAATAACAAACAGGTTCATCCTATAGAGGGTGAGATCCTTCCTTGCAGGCAAGGATTCTGAAGCTTCATCTAACATATTTTGGACATGTTGCAAGGAGGCATCAGTCCCTGGAGAGGGACATCATGCTTGGGAGGGTTGAGTGAGAGTGTAAGAGAGGGAGACCCTTGATGAGATGAATGCATTCATTGACTCGAGTAATGGGGGGGATAGGTGTGTCAGAGATAATAAAATTGGCACAGGATAGAGCAATGTATAGGACTGCTGTACATAGAGTTGCTATGAGTTGCAGGCGACTCGATGGCACACTACAACAACAGAATCACTTAGTGTATTTTTCCTATCATCAATACTTAATATTGTTGTTGCACATTTGTCAACTCAAGTGATGTATGTATGCAATGAAGCTGTCATTATATTGAAGTTCTAATAATAATAATTGTAAAATTATAGGGAAATGAGGATGCATTCAAATATGTTTATAAAACAGTCATGTTTAGAACAGAGACGTGAAAAAAAATATGATGGCAACATTAAATCAAAAGCCAGACTTCTTATGATTTAGGGAGGAAATGTCATGTTTTGATTCAATGTATTTTGTCTAAGATCCAGAACTGGGGGTAATAAGGGAAGCAATTCAGAGAAAGGGTGAGGGCAGGATCCAGGAAGTGAGGAGTCATATTAAATACTTCCAGCCGGCTGTCAGGAGGGAGCAGGAGTCATGGCTTACAGGTGAAGATGTCACTACTTCCCCATCCCAAGACCCTGATAAGTAAGGGGAGGATGGAATCCTTTTTTTATTTTTTTAGAAAATTAAATATCTATTTGGAACAACATGAACTAGAAATTCTGGTGTTAGGACACATGCTCTATAAATAGTGCCTCTATTTTAGCTCTCCACCACATCCTATCTGTGACATTTTAAAGCCACTTAAGAGACAGAGCATTGGCCTTGACTGCCTTGACAAATCCTTATCAACATGCAGAGGCTTAAGGAAGTGTCTCTAGATAGTGCAGGAGAAGCTTCCATAAATATAAACACCACAGAGAGCAGGGCCTCCCATTCAGCTCTGGCTACATTCTGAAGTTGAAGTTGCTTGGGAAACTTCCTCATACTGCAAACACAAACATCAGCCCAGTTTCTCCTGCTCTCCTGGGGCAATCTCTGTGTAACATAGCACACACAGTATTAAGATTGGCTATTTACTCTGAATTTCTATTTATCTTCCTGTTCCTACATCTGAACCTGGTTCCTGTGCATGAATCCTTTGGATGACCTGCTTCTCCAGGGGTTCCGTCTATGGGCTAGGACCACCCCAGGGAACATATTAGACATGTAGTATCATCAACAGGCCCCAACGAGATTTGTAGAATCAAAATTCACTTTCTCACAAGATCCCCAGAAAATGTGTGAACATGCTGAAATTTGAAAATTGCTACCATGAAGTGATATAAAGTTAACAGAATTTTACTAGTTGGACCTTTGCTTATGACATTCCTTGCTTCCTGAACTCATTTTCGATAATAGCATCTGAGCGAGGCATGTGAAGCAAAGAGCAAATATATGAACCTTTTTTCCCATATATTATGCTCTTATGGCCTAGGGGTAAGGAGTTGCACTGCCAACCCAAGGCAAACAGTTTGAATCCATCAACTGCTCCAAAAGAGAAAGATTAGTGATCTCCCATGATATTTATAACCTCCAAAAACCCACTGTAAGGCCACCTATGTGTCAGTTCCAACTCCAAGGAATAACAAATCCATACATTTGATATCACAGAACCATTTCCTAAAAAACAAGGACTCCTAGTAGGAAAGTGGTTATTCCTGTAAATTCACTGGAGTTCCTTATTTCAAACAAAAGAACACTGAAGTTGGAATCCCATTTGCATGTTTGCCACATTCTCAGCTGACTAACTCTCACCTAGAGAGTTAAACGTAGAATTGGATTGTCATAAAATTTAGTTTATTATTTCTACAGAGGAGAAAAAATGACTCTGTTAAAGCTACCAAATTAATTTTGTACTTGAAGTTTACAGCCATGTTTCTGATTTCTGACTTAAAGCTTTTTCCTTTTTTTTTCTATTGATGTGCATATAATTATCCATATACATTGTGTTTCATTCGTATACATGGTGGGGGGTGTGTGTGTGTGTGTGTGTGTGTGTTTCATACTTTCCTTCATTGACGTTATGATTCATGCAATCATTCCTATATGTTATTTTATAAAAGTAAGGTCTGGTGTGAAGAACAAAGTATACAAACTTTGTAAGTAAACTAGCAATAATGAAATTTTTTTAAAAAGTAATCTTTATTGGACTATGCCCACTATTACTCTGCCTTTTCAGGTCCCTGCTGGATCTTTCCCATTCAAAGGGACGAGAGCAGAGGGTTGCTGAGGGGTAAGGGGGAAGTTACAGGATTGACTTAAAGATTATTTGCTTGTTTGCTTACTTATGCTCTGTACCATTCCAAAATGCATTCAGTTGGCTTAAAGAGCCACACCTCACAGAAATACACATAAAGGGAAAGCTGCTTTCTCCTGAGACATTTGTGCTTATGAACAATCTTCAAGAAAAGGTATGTACAGATTAGTCAACATTTCATTCTATTTTGTATGGGGTGTCCAAGAATGTGAGGTCAAACAGTGATAACTACCAATTTGCAACTGAAATAATCTTGTTCAATTATTTTACTGCCTCTATTTTTAAATCTTGAGTTAAATGTAAAATTAAACTCTTAGGGACTCCCAGCTCAGTGCTTGTTTATCTGCTTTCCTTAGAGTAATTCAAATTCTGTAGTTATTGTCTAGCATTATAGTGTGGAATGTTCCACATGTCTTTGATATGCTTGTTAAAGGTGACAGTTCCCTCCACCAGCTTCTCTTCTAGCCCCTCATTTTAGAAAAGAGGAGTGCTGGCCTCATGGTTGAAATATAGACCTGAATATTCAGATCTTAACCTGGCCAGGATCATCCTAAAACATAAACTATTTGTAGCATTAATGATGTTTTTGAAACAGGCTGTTTTTGCAACAGCCTGTATTTGCAAATACAGCCACATGGAACGTTTATATCTATGCCTTTCTCAAAACAACGGAGACTTGGAAGACCTTGACTGAGGAGGACCACACAGCTGATGAGGTACAAATGGTTAAGTGTTTAACTTCTGACTAGAAGTTGTCTGTTCAAATACACCTACAGGTACCTCAGAAAGAGCACAAGGAAGAGGTTCCTTGTTTATAATCTAAAGAGGCAAATTAAAGAAAAATCTAGGGCCTCTACATCTGTGGTATTTCACAAGTGTTATAATTATTCTTTTTCTTGTCACCTTTGTGGATAAAGGCTGGGTCATGAGCTCCATAACTGTTACTGTGCTGTAGAGACTTACTTATGGAAGCCTCATACATGTCAGGATTAAACTTCACACCACAGAGTTTTCAAGCTGTACACTTTATAGAAGCACACTGATCCATTTTCCATTCCTGGTATCACTACTGAGTCCAAATCTCTGACCTTTTGGTCAGCAATTGAGCTGTTTAACCACGATGTTGCTGGGCTCCTCAATCTTCTGCCAAACCAAAATATCAAACCCACATTCGTCAAGTCCACTCTAACACACAGTAACCCTTCATAAGGTTTCTGAGGCTGTAAATCTTTACACGGTAAAGTAATGGCCTATATTGGATCCAAACCACCAACCTTTCTGTTAGCAGTACAACCACAACATACTAAGCCACCAGAACTCCTTAATCTTACACCAGGTATCGCCTATTGCTTGATTAACATTGAATAAAGAAACCCTGGTACAAACAAAATTAGCCATGCATACTAATTTGAGTCTTGAACTCTCAAGGTAAAAGCAGGCAAAGAGGAAATACTTAAGAACAGGACAGGAAAGAACAAATCTTAATACACTGAAAGCATTTAAGTGAGGGTTTTTTTTTTCTCAAGAATCAGCATTTTAAAATAGAAGGATGATGAATTACTAAAAATTGAGTTTTATTTAAATATACCTAAAATTACATGCTTAGTAAGCATGGAAGCTGCATTCTTACGCAGCGTGGGCAGACACTATGTAAGCGTCTCCATTTACTCTGCCAGTGTACATTAGTCATAAGACACAGTATACCGCTGACGCTTTCTCAGGAAGAATAACTGTGACATAACTATTGAACTAATTTCACTTGAAATCTAAGTCATATTTTTAACCTCTGCCCTTTAGACCTCTGACTTAGCTCTAAAATGATCCATCTTGCTGTCCGGGAGCTTGCCTTTTACCTTATTCATTTGTTTACTTTCTCCAGTGCTTTTCTTTGAGAAGTTTCTGGAGGCTGTCTTTTTTCCCCCTCAGTGACTCTGAGCTATGTGTGAAGTTCTTTCTCTCAAGTGATTTAAATTCTGAGGCTGTGAGAGAAGCTACAAGGGAAATCTATACTTAACCATGTGGGGATAAAGCTTTCTTCACACCATCACTGAAAAGAAAAGAGGTCATAACAGAGATAGGATTGTGAATGGAAATGTTCAAACAAATTCATATCTATTTTAAAGCCTTTTAGGAAAGAGAAATTAACAGTAAAGAGCACACATCTTATTCTGTTTCCTGTGATCTCTGTTTAGAATCTATTAAATACTCAGTTCTAGCTGAAATGTCTTTCCCACCATTTGTAGCCTTTGATGGTTTAAAGTATACCCACTCTTTCACAGAGCACCTTAAATTGTCATTCAGGGAAGCACAGTTCATAAGATTTTTAACTATTTGAGGGCTGATATGATACAAGGTCACAAAACAGATACAAGTTCGTAGAAATGTCATTAGTAGGTTACGATGTTGTTGTTATGTGCCACTGAGTCACTTATGACTTGTGGCTACTCTAGGTACAACAGCCCAGAACCCTGCTCTATGCTGAGCTAATCATATCATCTCTGACACACCTACCCCTACTACCCTAGTCACTGAATCAATCTATCTCATCAGGGGTCTTCCTTTCTTGCACTGTCCTTCCACCCTCCCAAGCATGATGTCCCCTTCAGGGACTGCTAACTCCTTTCAACATGTCCAAAGTATGTCAGAAAAAGCTTCAGAATCCTTGCCTCCAAGGAGGAGCTTGGTTTCACCCTTTCCAGGTCAAACATGTTTGTTCTTCTAGTATTCCAAGAGTATACTCAACACTCTTTTCTAGCACCACAGCTCAAAGGCAATTATCTTTCTATCATCCCTGGTCATTGTCCAGCTTTCTGACACATAGCAAGTAATTGTGAAGATCAGACACACCTTAGTTCCCAGAGTGACATCATTGCTCTTCAGTACTCTGGAGAGGTCCCTGACAGCAGACTTTCCCAATGCTCCTGACTCTTGGTACCAACAGTATTGATTCCACAACCAAGCAATCTCAATCTCCTATTTATCATGTGATGTTGCCAATCCACACAATGTTGAGAATATTTGTTTTCTTGTGGTTGAGCTTTAATCCATATTGAAGACTGCAGTCCTTCTGCAGCAAGTGATTCAGGTCTTCCTCTGTTTCAATAAGCAAGGTTGTATTATCTGCATAATGCAGGCTGTTGATGTCTTCCTCTAATCCTGAAGCCACATTTCTCCTCATAGAGCCCAGCCTCCCAGATATGTTCTGCAAATAGATTGAAAAGGTATGGAGATAGGGTACATTCTTGGTGCATACCCTTCCCAGTTTTGAACTACAGTATTTCCTTGTTCTTTTCTGATGACTGCCTCCTGGTCCAAGTATGTTTCACATAAGAACAATCAAGTATCCTGGGATTCCCATTCTTCTCAGAGTTAGCCAATTTGTTGTGATCCATACAGTCAAATGCTTTTGCATAATCAGTGAAACATGGATAGACATTCTTCTGGTACCCTCTGCTTTCAGCCAAGGTCCATCTAACTTTAGCTATAATATCCCTGTGCCATGACCTCTTCTAAACCCATCCTACACATCTAGCAGTTTGCTGTTGATGTGCTGTTCCAGTCATTTTTGGGTAATTATCAGCAGAATCTTGCTTGTATATGATATTAATGATACTGTTCAATAATTTCCACACTGTTGGGTCACCTTTCTTTGGAATGGGAACAAATATGGATCTCTTCCAGTCAGTTGGCCAACATTAAAGTATTATCACTTGTAAAAACAGCAAGAGCTATGTGAGAAAGACCATGTCTGACCTTTACTGACTTCACAAAAGGAAACTGTCCCTGTCAACACCATCAATAACACAAAACCAATTCCCATGAGATCAGACATGTCCCTATGCTTCCAAAACCTCTTTCTGCTCAGCTCAACATCAGTCTTAATGGTTTACTGTGTCCAAAATCTAATGTGATTGCTCACAGACCACACAAAGCCATATTGAGGAAATCAAAAGGTTGTAATTCAGGTAAAAGGCAGAATATACACAGGATGGCTTTCAAAATGTGCTTGCAGTCACCATAGCCTTGAGCCTCATGACATTAGGCCAGTGTTACAAAGTTTTCAGTCCTCCACATTATGGACTCCAACTCCTAGTTGTCAAAAAAACTTGGGCTCTTAGCTTCAGTTCCAATGGTGTGGAAGTCCCAAGGTCCCATCTCACATCAGGACTCTGGTTTAGCTATGGCTGCTATTGCGGTAGGTGTAGTTGGAGCAAGAATTTCTAGGTCTGAACAATGTGTTACAGTCTCTTGCTTCTTCTTTTTTTTCACTGGTGGGGAAGGTCTAATTCTCTTGCTGCTGGATTGCTCAATTTAATAGTGAGACTAGCCAATCCCCTTATGGATTTGTGAGACTAGTCAATTCCTTTGTGGGTTTGTGAGACTAATCAATCCTCTTGTGAGTAGGCTACAATGTCACATTTGCATATGCTGACCCATATGCAAGGCGAAGTCAATTTCTGTAGTTAGGAAAGCCATATTTAAATATAAATTCCACATCCCTCATAGCTACTCAATGTACCAGTTTTGGTTTGTTTTTTATATCTATTTTTAAATTCCATTTTATAAATGTTGCTGTTGTTGATTGCAAGACTCATAATGACCCTATGAACAAAATGCCTGAAGCCCCTCTACAATTATCGATATTTAGCGAAGTTCATAGAATTTCTGGAGGCATGTTACTTAGGAAGTGGATGCCTCTCCTGCTTCCAAAGTTTATAAGTACACATATCTCTATCTCTCTATCTCTATTTCTGTCTCTAGCTCTCCCTACCTTTGTTATCAAGTAAGAACTACTTCATGGCAATCCTCCACTGGGTTTTCAATGTTGTAAATTGTACATGAGGAAAATGCCAATCTTTGTCCCAAGAAACCAGCCAGGATTTTAACTGTCGGGGATGGATGGTCCTTGGATTGGTGGCACCTATGGAATACAGCACCAGAGCTTCTATATAAATCATATACACACATACATGTGTGAGTCTGTTCCTATAGATAAGTACATAAATTTGTTCTAGCTATCTTATATATGTGTAACTACACAAATATGTATAACATATACATATGTGTGAAATATATAATGTAAATCTACATAGACTCTTTATTATACATATAAATAATTTTATTATTTATTTATTTAATGGAACACTGGTGACCTAGTGGCAAAAGCTGCATTATCATTCCAAAGCCACATGGTTTGAATCCACTAGTTGCTCCACAGGAGAAGAATGGGCAATCTCCTCCTGTGCGATTAACTGCCTCTGAAAACTTACTAGAATGCCAGCTGTAGGTTGGTTCTGACTACGGTACACAACAACTAAACTACCATATGTTTATGTATGCATTTATTAAGGAGTTCTGGTGGCATAGTCTGTAAAGAGTTGCACTGCTAACTCAAAGGTCAGTCTTTTCTGGTGGTTCAAATCCACCCCCTGCTCTCAGAGAGTAATTTAACACTCTCCTGCCATAGGATTTACATAAGACCCAGAAACTTAATGGAGGGTCAGCTATGAATTGGTTATGACTCAACTTGAATACATTTGAGTATGTATTTTATATATCTCTGGTTATAGGTATGTATAGATGTGTTCTATATATCTTTATCTATAGTTAAAGATAGGCATCTACATTTTTAGATTGTCTAGAATATCAGGGTTGTGCAAATGGTTAATGCACCCAGCTGAGAACTGAAAGGCTGAATGTTCTAAATCTGTCCAGAAACATCTTGGAAGAAAGGAAGACAGGCTGATGATCTACTTCCAAAAGATAGCTATTGAAAATTCTGTGGAGCAGTTATTTTGTTTTGTTTTAATCTCACTTAAAAGTCTTAATATGATGAAAGAGAACACTGGCAAGATTCTCAAAAATCTGTATGTCTCTGTGTGCTTCTGCATCACCAGGTGAACATCTCAACATCAAGAACTCAAAAATTTTCACTGCTGGTCCAATAGACACCAGCATAATAGAGAGATAAAAGATTGAAATTGTAAGCAATTTCATGTTGCTTAGATCACAGTCAACACCACTGGTACTAGTAGTCAGGAGTTGGAAGATGCATAACATTGGGAAAGTTTGCTGTCAGGGATCTCTCCAAAGTCCTAAAGCCTAATGTGCACCTGATTCAAGCCACAGTCTTTCCAATCACTTGTTATGCATCTGAGAATTAGACAATGAATAGAATGACAGGAGAAGAATAGTTGCATTGTGGGGCTGGGGAAGAGTGATAAACATCTTATGAACTGACAAATCAACAATCAGATATGTCTCAGAGAAAAGGGCAACCTGGATGTTTCTTGGAGTCAAATATGGTGAAACTTCATCTTACGTATTTTGCGCATGTTATTAGGATAGGCTTGGAAAGGTGGAAGACCAGGTAAGGAGAGGAAGACCCTCAATGAGATGGATTGATACAGTAACTATGGCAACTGTGTAGACAATGATAAGTATGATAAGGACAGAGTTCACAGGGAATCTATAAAGCATATTCAACTTGAAGGCACTTAACAACAACAAGGCCTACTTTAGGGAGTTCTGATGGTCTAGTGTGTAAAGGGTTTTGCTGCCAATCCAAAGGCAAGCAGTTCAAATTCACCAGCTGTGCTATCATGAGCAATCTCCTCCTCTTGTGTGATTTAAAGCCAGCTATGATTTGCTTGCAACTGGATGACAATGAGTGAGTGTGAGTGACTGTCTATTTTAGCATCTACTCTCTTTAGAAGAGCTGTACAATCAGAATTCAAGGAATCTAGAACTGGAAGGGACAGTAAAGGTAATCTAAACGATGTTTCACAGAAGAGTAATTAGGAAGCCTTGAGGGCCTTTCATGGGTCTAAGGTCCTTGGCTTATTAATGGTAGAGAACCTATTGCTGAACTCTTATTCATTATGTCCCAAGTCATTATATAGAAAACATATATTGTTGTTATGTGCTGTCTAGTCAATTCCAACTCATAGAAACCTTATGTACAATAGCTCTGGACCCTCCTCTATCCTGAGGCTATTCCATCATCTCTGACATACCTACCTCAGTTACTGAGTCAATCCATCTCATCCAGGGTCTTCTTCCCTTGCACTGTCCCTTCACCCTTCCAAGCATGATGCCCATCTCCAAGGACTGATCCTTTCTTGCAACATACCCAAAGTATATGTAAGATATCAAAATCATTTCCTTCAAGGAGAAGCTTGGTTTAACCTTTTCTGGGATCAAACTGTTCTCTTAGTAGTCTATTATATTCAAGGCATCAATATATATTTTTAATTATCTTTATTTGGGCCTTTAGTGTGA
>NW_006400082.1:1277300-1278567 GCF_000299155.1 Elephantulus edwardii | reverse complement strand
TCAAGAAAGAAAGAAAGAAGAAAGAAAGAAAGAAAGAAAGAAAGAAAGAAAGAAAGAAAGAAAGAAAGAAAGAAAGAAAGAAAGAAAGAAAGAAGAGAGTAAGGTGGAGAAAGAGCCCACAACAAAGTGATGGAAGCCTTTGTTCCTTCTTTCTTGGGTGAGGGATGGCCAACACTGCTAGGAGGGGCTGCAGGGTAGATGGGCTTCAGCGTCTGGATAGTGAAAACTAAGAGGGCTTCTTATATGTGAGGGAGATTATAGATCTCAAAAATGTCAATTTACTCTGATATATAGCTCAGTTCCTTAAAGTGACATCGTGTTACTGGTTGAACTTTTGATCCCCTAACAATGCCTGGCTAACACTTTACTGGTAATGTGCTCAAATGTGTGGTTTATGCCCAACAGGTATGCATGGGACCTGTAAGTCATTGTATGTCAGACCTGCTCCCATTTTTTTATATTTTGCATTAAAATGACTTCCCTTTTTTGTGATTGTTCTTTCAGTGATGTTCAAGTCAGAACTAACACATAGCTGGCCCTTCAGAAGTGGGTTTTCAGAAGTTGTAGATCACACTGGAGGAGATCACTCACCATCTCCCAAGAAAAAGCTGCTGGAACCAAATCATGTGCCTTTGAGGTGAGAGTACAATTCTTTACAACTAAGCCATCAGGGTTTCCTTTTCTTTCAGTATAGAGTTTATATCATGTGTTCTTTCTTTTTTTTTAATATAATTTTTTTCTTTTAACTGTGATTTAAACAAAAGTTTACAGAAAAGTTGGATTTTCTTTCATTCGTTGTTGCATATTTCCCCTTTCTCCCCTCCTCCTCCCCCAGTTCACTGTAATTTTTTTAAAAAAATTCATTCTTTTTTTTGTTGACTGTGTTCTTTCTTATGATCAGACAGTATATTTGTCATCATATCTGATTTAGTTGAATCATTTTCATGAGAAAATAATCCTCACTCAGCATTTACTTTTTTTAAAAAAGAATATGAATAATTATCATGCAAGAAAGAACATTTGTTAGGCTCACACTATTGATTTTTGTAACATCAAATATAAACGTATCTAATTGACATATGATAACATCACATGCAAGCAAGATACTGCTGAAAATTATCCAAACACGTTTAGAACAATATGTCAACAGAGAACTACCAGATGTGCAGGCTGGATTTAGAAGAGGTCATGGTACTAGGGATATTATAGCTAATGTTAGATGGATCTTGGCAGAAAGTAGAGAATACCAGAAGAATGTCTATCTGTG
>NW_006400082.1:1270080-1271067 GCF_000299155.1 Elephantulus edwardii | reverse complement strand
CGTGTACCGTCAAATCAGATCTGACTGGTACAGGAGGAGATTGCCCCCTCCTTCTCCAGCAGAGTATCTGGTGGATTTGAACCACATACCTCTGGGATTGTATCTGGGTTAAGTATTTAATTTGACAAGTTAGTTTTCTCTGACTTTTAAGCAAGTCTCTTCCTACTTCACATTCACAACTGCTTCATGAGACAAATAAAGCAAGTACACCATTACTTTCCTTCAACAGCAGGTATGAGTCCCTGGATTGAGTTTCTTCTGACTCTTAAACCTGTAGTTCATGGTAAACCAAATGTCTGCTATATGTCCAGGCAGGAACCAACAGAGGTTATTGGTAGTGTCTTAGACAGCCTCCTTGCTAACTGCCTTTGTGTTGAAGAAGTTGTTCAATATTTTAATATCACCCTTGTATATAGATAGCAAAGGAGAGGTGATGGCATAGTAGTCTGTCTCTAGCTCAAATCCCACACTGAATCCATCAGTGTCTCTGTGGGAGAGAAATGGATAATCTCCTCTTAGGCAATTTATAGCCTTGAAACCCCATTGGTGGGTTAATTACGAGTTGGTGATAAGAGATGATTGGATGGTAATAAGAGAGAGAGGAATAGAACTATTTTTCTGAAGATCTTATTTCTTTGTTGTTAGTTGATGTAGTAATCTTGTATATGATAGAACAAAATGCTATCTGATTCTGTGCTTTTTTATTGTTGTTGCAATATTTAAGCCTATTGTTGATGCTATTGTGTAGTTAAGACTCTTCTTCTAGTACTATGGTAGACACTATTCTGCAGTGATGCATGTAGCTTCCACAGATTAGTTTTCTGAAATAGAGAGCCAAGCCTTCTTCATCTCTCTTGGTCTGGGAGCTCCATTGACTATCATGAGAGGTTACTCAGCTGGAGTCTGAAACATTATGGCAGAAAAGCTAGGAACGACACTAGAAGTCCTAATCCACAACATAAACAGTCTTCCCAGTATCCTGGAAAA
>NW_006400082.1:1267113-1268475 GCF_000299155.1 Elephantulus edwardii | reverse complement strand
AGGGTGGAGAAAACAGTGCAACAATGAATGAATGAAAACCCAAAATCTCTGTAAATGTTCATTAAAACTAATAAAATTTAATAATAAAAAAAGACTTTTTAATTTCGTTTTAAGCCTTAGCAACTGTTTCTCAATACTTTCTGAATTCTTTCCTAAGTATTGTCCTCAGAAAATTTTCAGCCTGCTACTTTTATTCTGTTTCCAATCAGGAACTTCTCCAGCTGTCTCCAGTAATACCCTAAGCTTCTTTCCAAATTGTCCAAGACTTTATCATTTTTTAAAACTATAAATTTCTACATTTGCTTTAATTGCCAACAGCATTGCTATAATGCTTTTCTTTAATAATATTTAAATGTGCCTTAATGACTAGAACTTACACAACTAATTAGGTTCTTATTTAAAAATTTCTACCCAAATCATTCCTTCTTCTTTGTTTCCAACTTCTGCATTACAGTCACTGATTATTATTACTACCTCTTGATTTCATTTTTGGTCTGCAAAAGTTGGTAGAACACATTTCTTCAATTTCCTCATCTTTGATTTTCATTCATGGTGCATATATTTGAGTGATAGATGTAATAATAGGTCTTCTTTGTACACATATTAGTAGTATCCTATCACTCATAGCATTATACTTCAAGATAGAGGTTACAGACGTGAAATGGTCTTTTTAACTATATATTCAACATCATTCTTCAATTTTTCATAGTGGATTTATATAATTGTCTGATTCAAAGTCATCAATGCCAGTCCATCTAGCTAACTAGTATCTAGCATGTCAATGACTATATGTCCCATTTCATTTTTCACAACTTCCAGTTTTGCTAGATTCATATTCATATATCCCACATTCTAATTATTGATGGATCTATGCAGATGTTTCTCCTCATTTTTAAGTGAATTCCAATTTTGGCTCTTCTTTAGTATTGTTTCTACCCCTATTCTTTTACTGCTTATATGATTTTTCTAAGGTCTAATAGTTCAGAAGATATTGGCTAATCCTGCTTCCTATTCTGCCTTAATCTTAATCTGGGTAAATAGGCAACATGATAGATGGAGAAAAGACTGAAATTGTCAATTGTTTCATTTACTTGGATCTACATTCAACACACTTGGCACTAGCAATCAAGAAATCAAAAGGCATATTGCATTGGCCAAGTCTGCTGTCAAGGACCTCTTCAAAGTACTAAGGAGCAACAATGTCAATTTAAAGAGTAAAGCACCCCTGTTTCAAGCTATGGTCTTTTCAGTCACTGGCTTTACATGCATCTGAGATTTGGACAATGAAGGATGGCAGAAGAAGAGTTGACGTCTTTGAGTTGTGGTGTTGGAGAAGGGTACCGAATATCTATCCAATGGACA
>NW_006400082.1:1256232-1266398 GCF_000299155.1 Elephantulus edwardii | reverse complement strand
TTTTAGACTATATGAACATGTTTTTAGGAGGGAAAGGAGATCATGTTTGGAAAGGTGGAGGGTTAGTGCAAAGAGAGGAAGATCCTCAATTAGATGGTTTGACACAGTGACTGCAATGACAGGCTCAAGTGGAGAAATGATGAAGGAGATGCTAGAGTTCAGGTTCATTGTTCATAGAGCTACTGTGAGCCATACTTAACAGCACCTAACACCACCACCACAACATAAATCTTTCAGGTTATTTTTTTTTTACCATGTGTCAAGATTCTTACTCATTCCATTCTGGTTGGACCATTTCTTGAACTCTAATCCTCCTGCCCCTTCCTCTGTTCATCATTCTGTTATCAACATTTTACCATTTTGCCTCATACAGATAGTTTTTAAAGGAGCTCATTACTCAAGAATGATATTCTTTCTTTTACTGAGTTAATCTGTTCACTAGTGAAAAAGGATATTTGGGGTTTAAAATGTAAAGAATTCAGTTTCACGTCTTTCTCCCATCCTATCAGGATTTTCTATTTGGGCCTTGATTGGAATGGTGGGTATGGTAGCCCTGCACCATCTAGGTCCTCTGGTCTCAGGGTGGATGAGGTCATGGTTCATAGAGATTACTAATTATATAGACTACTGTCTTCTCTGAGTTTTTGGTTTCCTTCTTTCTCTTTTGCCTGGACCAACCATTGTGTGTTAGATGGCTGCATGCATGCTTTTTAAGACCCTAGATACAACTTGCCATATCGTGTTGTATATCATGAGTTGGAACCAATCCATAGCTGATCCTCTGGTGGGTTTTCAGAAGCAGTTAATGGCATAGGAGGAAATTGCCCTTCCTTCTCTAATGGAGCAGCTGGTGGATTTGAACCAGGTGCCTTTGGGATCAAAGCACAGCTTCTTGCCACTACTCCACCAATGTTCCCTACAACTCATCATATTGAAATGTAAAAACTAAGCTATGCTATCAATCTTTTCTTGGAGAGAAAATTATGTCAAATTTGCTCTTTACATATGCTTACTTGAAGTTTCTTGTATTTTTCTGCTATGGGAAGCTTATCAAATTTTAAAGATTCATATTTTTATGGAATAAAAAAGTCTTTTTTTTAACTTGACTTAATAATGGAAATACATTGGCAAAAAAGATAGTTTTGAACTTTAGTTATCTGAGAAAAAGATTAAAATTTATCTTATATTCAAAATTAAAGTTACTATCAAAAATGAGTAGCTTGGGAGGCAGCTGTGCTCACCACTGTACCACCAATGAGGCATAATTTCTGTAAGGATTTACATCCTTGGAGACCCCACAAGGCAGCTCCACACTGTGCTGTAGGGTGGCTAAGAGTCAGAACCAACAGCAGTAATGACTGGGGAGGAGAGAAGTGGGACCCATTTTGCACATAAGTCCTAACTGTGACTTCACAGATCTAACACATTCTAAACACAGTTTTGAAACTTTTAAAATAAGTTTAACATAATTTGAGGGAGTATTTATCTTTCTGATGCTATGATTTAGAAATTTACTGTGCTACAGTAAGGGGTTCATTAGGCATTATCCTTAATAAATTATATTAATCAATGCTAATTAATGTCATAAAACAAAAATTCTGCAAGTGATTGTATGAAAAAATGACATGATTTGCAAATAGTCACTCAAATATATATGACAATTTTAACAAATAAAATCAGGAAAAAAATGAACTGTTATTTATTTGTAGTTACATACTAAATGACATGTGTAATTGATCAAAAATTAATATGCTGTGCTAATAAAAAGTGTATCCATTAGGATAAACAAATATTAATGCTATTAAGAGAAATAAATATTAATCTCATGTGGATTTTATAAAATAGTCTTAAACAATTATCTGCATGTCAAATTTAGATTTTAATATCAGTTTTAGATTTATAAGAAACATATGTTAACCAGACTTTCAAAGTGAATTGAAATAATGAAATGTATATAATTCAAGTTAAATAAAAATTAGAGGTAAGGGCAATGGCCTGCCAGATAATGATCAAATATAATACTACATACATGCCATATAATACTACATACATACAGTAAAATGTCCTATATATGAGAAAGCCTTACTATTATTGGAACATAGTATAGTATACACGTTCAAAACTACAGACTAAAGTTTAATAAAATACAGTGTGAATTAAGGATAGCATGAAACACAATGTATACAAACTTTGTAAGCAAATCAATATAAAACAAAAACTTGGAAAGAAACAACTATAGACTATAGTTTAAAAATTATTTTTAACAAGGTCCATTTAAATTGGAAGAAACTTAACCAAAGAAGTGGACTTATTTATTTGCCAATATATTAGTAATATACTGTAATTAATAATCTTTATGGCGTTCCTAGTAAACTGACTCAAAAGATGCCTATTGTTGTGGTAGTGGTGGTTGGAACCGACCCATAGCTGACCCTCTAGCAAGTTTTCAGTAGCAGTTTTTCACACAGGAGGAGATTGCCCATCTTTCTCCCACAGAGCAGCTGGTGACCTTGAACCCTGTGCCTTTGGGATTACAGCACATCTTTTTGCCACTAGGCAACCAGAGTATTTCCATTTCTTCTAAAATAACTCAACAGGAAGATCTTTTTAAGCAATCAGTCAGAATGAATTTCAAGATACAATATGGCTGTACTTCGATTAAGGATAGGAGTACACATTGATTAAAGGCCAGTTTGCATATAAGTTTATTACAATTGCTATTAAGATGTTATATATCTATAAAATGAACTGACAAAAATTATGTGATAGATGACAACTATGACAAAAATAACTGATGAAGAGTAAGTGTCAATGCTGCACATGTACAGCCATAACCCTTATGAGACTTAATTCCTTGGTATTGATACTTAGAGTAATGTATTCATTAAAGACCTCACTTAATAGACACAATAATGTGTTTAGTGCTTCTGTTCTAACTCCGAGTTCATTGCATAAAGCCTAGGGTCTTAAGAGCTTTCAAGTGGTTACTCAAAGTACAACAATTGGTATCCGTTCACATAAAGCAACAGGAAAATGAAGAGAATCAAGAATAGAAGAAGGATATGGAATGTGTAGCTGATTTTCTCCAGAACAATAGCCACATTTGCTGCGATATCAGAACTGAATGGTGCCTAGCTACCAGTACTAAATATTTTGATCAAAAATTCTCCAATAATGTATACTGCACTGAAACAGAGGAGGGAGAAAACTGTTTAAAAGAGATATATAACTAGGTATTTCTGTCATCACAGGAGACTAGAGCGAGGGCTACATGGTGGAGGGGACCTGGGGGAGGGTTTGTAAAACAATGAAAGAATCTTTTCTTTTACTTTTCCATAATTTTTGGACTCATGTACTTATAACTTGTTAGTCAAATTTGTGTCTTCTAGGTTGCAACACCCCCATGATACATCTTCAAGGATATGAACATGTACGGCCAAGCACAATCAATAAGAGTGCATCTAAATTCCAAAATCAATCTTCATAATAGTCTATGTGTTTTCTACTGCCAAAGGGGCCCTTTAGAGTAGTGAGAGAAGATCTTCACCCTGAAACCCACAGCGTCCCTTTTCAGCAGGAAGTAGCTAAGAGAATACGCCATCCCCTTTTCCTTATGACTCAGGGTGAAGTCTCTCTCAGGGAGGAGTGATAGGGAATGGCAAAAGACACACTGACAAAGAAGATTAATCAGAACTGGCTTTGACAAGCACTGTGGCATTTGGACAAGAACAAACTGGGAGGAGGGTAGAGAGAATAGTGCAACAATGAATGAATGGAAACCCAAAATCTCTGTAAATGTTTATGAAAATTAATAAAACATAATTATAGAAAAAAATTCTCATCACAAGGGGGTAAATGCAGAACAAAAGTTTGTACTTTAATGAACTCCAAACTTTCTGGAATCACAGAGAGCAAATGATCCCCTGAACCTATTTCCCCCAATTATAATTAAATCCCAAAAACAAAGAAAGAAAAAATCTCTTGAAACCTTCTTAAATGCAAGCAATAGTTTAATTTTAACTTAGCTAGCACAGAAATAGAGGGTCAGAGAAAAAGAGAAAGACTCTTAACAAGATGGTTTGACAATAGTAATGACAACAATAAGTTCGGACATGGCAGAGGTTGGTTAATAGGATGGCACAGGATACAGTACAATTTCGATCTAGTGTTCGTAGGATGATTATGTGTTGTGCTCGACTGAACCCTAACAACAGCAACAGTGAAGAATGTCTGCCTTGAGCATTGTCCTCTTTTTCCTCTCTCTTTTTAAAAAAATTTTATACTGGTTTGGATAATAAAACTTGTATAAAATGTATTTCATTTACATGCATCGTATTTCACCATTCTCTCATTCACATTGTATTTCATAAGACCATTGTACTCTTTTTCTATTTATCTATAAAGAATCAAACTGATAGTGGCAACTCAAAACTTTAGATAAGAAACTTAGGGGTTGTTGTTGTTGTTAGGTGCTGTCCAGTGGCTCCATTTCCTAGTGACCTTATTATGTACAACAGACCAAAACCTTTTCCAATCCTGCTCCATGCCCACAATCTCTTCTGCGCCTATGCTAGATCCAACTCATTGGGGGTGGGGGTCTTCCTCTCCTTTGCTGATTCCTCTGCTTTTCTAAGCATGATATCATTTTCCAGGGACTGATCCCTCCTGACCATATGCCCAAAGAATGAGAGATGAAGTCTCATGATCTTTGATTCTAAGAAGCACTCTGGTTGCACTTTTACTAATGTAGATTTGTTTATTCTTTTGCCATTTATGCTATATTCAATACTCTTCATTTATACCACCATTCAAAGCTACCAATGCTTCACTGGTCTTCCTTATTAACTGTCCTACTTTTACACGCATAAAAAAACAATGGAAAATACCATTACTTGGGTCAGGCCCACCTTAGCCTTTAAAGCAACACCATTGCTCTTCAATATTTTAAAGAAGTTCTTGACAACAGGTTAACACAGTGCAGTGCATCTTTTGATTTTTTGATGGCTGCTACCATGGGTGTTGATTGTGGATCCAAGAAAAATGAAATCTTTGACAACTTCAATCTTTTCTCCATTTATCATGAGGCTGCCTACTGGCCCAGAAAGTTTTTGTTTTATTCTTGATGTTGCAGTGTAATCGATACTGAAGCCTATAATATATTATCTTCTTCAGCAAGTGCTTCAAGTCCTCTTCACCTTTAACAAAGAAGGTTGTGTCATCTACATAATGAAGGTTGTTGATGAGTCTTCTCAGAAAAGCAGCAGAAGATGGCTGTACACCTCAAAGAGTGTAATTCATGTCATGAACTCTACATATTGAGAGTGTTGAATTAGTGCTTGTTTTGCTGTATATATTCACAACAACTGAAAACATAAACTTTTAAAAGTTAAAAAAAAATCCCATGTCCCCATTTATTTTGTCTCCAGTTCCAAAATGGGTTATTCTGCTACCATGTAGATATCACTGCTGGCACATAGGCTTGTATTTACTTAAAAATTACTGTAACTATAATACTCTCTAAAAAACTTTTTGGCTTTTCAGTATATTGACATTTACCCTGGAAGGCAAGAGTTATGGAGAAACAGTTTTTGCTAAAAAATTTTGCCTTGTTTGTTTTACTACTTAAGTTCTGTATCACAAAAGAGTCCATGGTCCTATGTGGAGTTGGGAAACTGAGGTGTAAATACAGAAGCACATCATGCTGACTCCGTACTCTGACCAGATCTCTGAATGACTATGGCCAGACCACACTGCTCTCTGAATGAACTTTCCATATGTCAATGGTCTTCCCTCCCTCCTCATCCTTCTTCTCCTCTCTCCTTCCCTTGAACTTGCTTTCTCTTTCTTTCTGCTTTGTTTACTCTTTTTAAAAATTCTCTCTTTAGTCTAATTACTTCAGTGTCTCCATTAAATACAGTTGCTATCACAAAATATTATTTGGAAAGCATTATGCATTAACTTAGCTGTGGTTTCTAACTAAGGCACACTGTCTTGTGTCATCAGTATTACATTTCTGTTCAGCAAGCCATCACAAAATGGAAATGCCCATAGATAATGGTCTTCATTTCACTACTCTAGTGTGAAGATGAACTGGTCTTCTATTTTTGACACCTGTCAAAGCTTTGCCAGACAGACACAAAGAATACTCAGATCTACTGTGAACATACTTTATGAATCAACAGAAAAAAGTACAGGTGGTAGTTGCCTTGTAACTTTCTTGGATTTTTGAGATATTTTCCATACCAGTTAGACATATTATTTTATCAGTGACCTTTGTAGACTAACTCTGTAGTAAACAGGAAAATATTCAGCCACTATGAATTATGTAATAATTTGAAGTTGTCTAGACAGTGTTAGGAGGGCAACAGATGGAGCAAATTCTTCAAGATGAAAAGTAATTTAGCAAAAGAATTCTAAACCGAGAAACCCGTACGTATCTCTGCAGCCATAGTTTCTGCTGTCTCCTCTCCCCTTTTGCTCCCAAACCCTTTGACCCCAAGATGCAGAAGGATTTATTTGGAATTAGTTATGGTCTACCCTTACTACTGATTTAGTAATGGGGTGCAATGTCAGCTATGTGGCCATTTGTCATATTTCTTTCTCATTCTTCTTGCTTCTTGGCAAAGGTTTAATAGAGGAAGAGTCAAATAGCAAAGAAAAATGCTATATCTAAATGCTGATATCTACTGTGATAGTGACTTAGAAACTTAGTGGAGGAAAACAACAAGTAGAACCTTCAGAATGCATATGGTTTAGCACAGAGCTCATCTTTTTCATGTTGGTGTTAGGTCAGCCAGCCCTGAGTCATAACAAACTTAGGCACAATAGACCAAAACACTGCCTAATTCTGCACCATTTTTATCAAATTAGATGTGTTTGAATGTGTTCTTGCAGTATTTCACTCTGTCACGGCAATCTCAAAGATGCATGGTTCAAATCCACCAGCTGCTCAGAGGCAAAAAAATGGGGAACCTCCTTCCATCTGATTTACTGCCTCTAAAAACCTGCTGTAGAGTAAGACATGAGTCAGTTCCAACTTGATGTCACACACAAAAACCACGCATGATTGTTGCTGTTGTTGTTGTTATGTGCTGTTGAGTCACCTGTGACTCATAGTGACCCTATGTACAACAGCCATAAACCCTGCTCTATCCTGTGCCAATCTCATTGTCTCCAACTCACCTACCCTCATTACCCCAGTGACTGAATCAATCCATCTCATTGAGGATCTTCCTCTCCTGCACTGTCCTTCCACCCTCCCAAGCATGATGTACCTCTCCAAGGACTGGTTCCTCCTCGCCACAAGTCCAATGTATGTCAGACGAAGATTCAGAATCCATACCTCGAAGGAGCAGCCTGGCTTCACTCTCTCTAGGATGAACAGGATTCTTCTGGTGGCCTAGTGGTAAGAATCTGCACTGCAATCCTGAAAGCACATAGTTTGAGGCCACTAGCTGCTCCTTGGGAGAAGGATGCATAATCACCTCCCAAGTGATTAACTGCCTCTGAAAATCCACTGGAGAGTCAGCTATGGCTTTGTTCTGACTCAATGGTACACAACAACAGCAAAAAGTTAAAGTTAAACCACCCATTATAGAGGATGTTAATAATAGTGTTATCTATTTATATTTTTAGTTAAGGATGTTGTGGTTGTTATGTGCCATTGAGTTGCTTGCGACTCATAGCGACCCTATGGACAACAGCCCTAAACTCTGCTCTGTCATGTGCCAACCGCACTGTCTCTGATACACCCATCCTGATGACCCCAGTCACTGAATCAATCCACTTCCTAGAGGGCCTGCCCCTCCTGCGCTGTCCCTCCACCATCCCAAGCATCATGTCCCTCTCCAAGGACCAGTCTCTCCTTACAACATGTCCAAAGTATGTCAGACGAAGCCCCAGAATCCTTGCCTCCAAGGAGCATCCCAGTTCAACCCTCTCCAGGATGAATCTGTTTGTTTTCTTAGCAGTCCATTGTACCCTCAATACTCTTCTTCAGCATCACAGCTCAAAGGCATCAATTATCCTTCTGTCCTCCCTAGTTGTTGTCCAACTCTGACTCATAACAAGTGATTGCAAAGACCATGGCCTGTATCAAACATACCTTAGTCTCCAGAGAGACACCATTGTTCTTCAGTTCTTTGGAGAGGTCCCTAACAGCAGACTTTCCCATCGCAATACGTCTTTTAATTTCCTGGCTGCTGGTGCCAAGAATGTTGACTGTGGAGTCAAGCAAACTAAAGCTGTTAACAATCTCAATCTCTTCACCATCCATCCTGATGCTGCCAATTGGACTATTGGTGAGAATCTTTGTCTTCTTGACATTGAGACTCAGTCCATATTGAAGGCTGCAGTCCTTGACCCTCAGCAACAAGTGCTTCAGGTCCTCCTCAGTTTCAGCAAGCAGGGTTGTGTCATCTGCATAACGCAAATTGTTGATAGCTCTTCCACCAATCCTGATGCCACATTTGTCCTCATAGAGCCCAGCCTCCTGGATGATCTATTCTGCATACAGGTTGAAAAGGTAGGAGACAGGACACATCCCTGGTGTACGCCCTTCCCAATTTTGAACCATGCAGTCTTTTCTTGCTCTGTTCTGATGACTGCCTCTTGGTCCAAGTATAGGTTTCACATTACCACAATCAAGTGTTCTGGAATTCCCATTCTTCTCGAGTTAGCCACAGTTTGTTATGATCCACACAGTCAAATGCCTTTGCATAGTCAATGAAACACAGATAGACATTCTTCTGGTATTCCCTGCTTTCAGCTAAGATCCATTTAACATTAGCTACAATAGCAACTATTAATATTATTCATGCTAACAATCCATTTATAAAAATATCTTTGTGCATACATATGTGAGAGGAGTGAAATGAAGATATTAAAAAACATAAACAGCAATTAAGTCAATATTCACTAATAAACTACTCTGCTATGAGAACTTTTGAAGTTATAAGAAAAATTGTTGTTACCTCGTTTGAGAGGAACTGGAGAACATTATGCTGAGTGAACTAACCAGTCACACAAAGAACAAATATTGTATAAAACCATCATTGTAGAATGAGTATGAGGATCTGGGGAGGGGGATGGAAGCAGAGGGATCAGGCTGTGTGGGGGCTGGGGGGATGGGAGGTGAAGGGGTGGTAATCATGAGGTTGTACAATTTGATGGGTGGGGAGGTGAGGGAAGTTGGAAGAATCTGGTCTGAAAACTAGTGTATTTGATTTTTTTTAAATAAACTAGTATAATTTTAAAAAGGAGGGAAAGAAAGTATAAAGCATAGAACTAAATTCTAAGAAAAGCTTATAGATGTATTTAGGAGAAAAATGTCCTGCATATTAAGAAAATAACTAAACTGTAAATAATAAAATCTTTCAAATTCATTGTTGTCTAGTTGGACTGACTCATAGCAGATTTTTCTGAGGCTGTAAATGACAAAGGAAAATATTTTTCTCCAGAGAGAATCTGAATGCAGATTTGAATGCCAGAGAAGTGCCACCTTCGTGTTAGCCACCAAAGCTCTACCACCAAGGCTCCCAATACATGTAATAAAATTTCCTGAAATACACCCAGGAACTCTGGTGGCCTAGATGGTAAGAAGTTGTACTGCCATCCCCAAGGCAGTCAGTTCAAAGCCACCAGCTACTCTTAAAAAAAAAAGATGGCCAATTTATTGCTGTGTGATTTACAGCCACTGAAAACCTGCTAGAAAGTCAGTTTTGAGTTGGTTCTGACTCAAGGGCACATAAGAACAACAATGAACACCTAAACTGATATAGAAGATCAAATTCCCTTTGAATTAGTGAAGTAAAGAATAAATTTTGGTGACTCAGCCTTCCTGTCTGCTACCACTACAGCCTTCCTGTCTGCTACCACTACAGCCTTCCTGTCTGCTACCATTGCAGGTACTGACTACAGTTCCCAGAGGTCTGTGGGGAAATGCCATCTTTGTAAACTTGGACTTTGCTGGGAGATCTGCAAGGACAGCAGAGGCAGTTCCACGCAGGGGCTTGCGACCCAGACACCCCACACCCATTTAGGCCCGAGGGCCAGGAAGACAATCGTATTTGCCACATCTATAAGATTTATCAACCTCCCCTAAAATACCCATGTACCACTGAGGATTAAGTTACATGGGGAATCAAACTGGTTTCTGGCCTGAGTAC
>NW_006400082.1:1217962-1250587 GCF_000299155.1 Elephantulus edwardii | reverse complement strand
AATAATCAATTTTATCGGGAAAGAGAATCTGAACTGATCCTTAAAAGAGGATAGAATTTAGACAGATGCAGGGAAGAACAAAAATGAAGCAGAAATAAATAAAATCTGGACTGCAGAAAAGTAAACATCACAATCAGTAAGTAGGATTAAGTATAGTAAGAAAAGGGATGTGGAAGCAAGACTTGGGTTAAGATTAGGATTTGAATGTCTAAGTATGGATTTTTTGTTTCCTTCTGGAGAATAGTAGGTAACTATATTGTGATTTTTAAAATCTCTGGTGTAATTTCACGTGTATTAGTACAAGTTTAATTAGATTCCCTGTCTGATTGTCTTACTCTTCTGTACACTACTTGAGCCTGAGTTCCCCACAGGAGTAGATCTTAAAATGAGAATCTATGGGGAAACAGTTTTCCTGAAAGGAATCCATGGAAGATGCAAATGGTTAATGAGTAGGACTGCTAACTGAAAGACTAGAGATTGGGTATTTGAGACAGTCTAGAGGCACCTAGGAGGGAAAGTCTGACAATTTACTCCGAAAAAACTATTGAAAACTCTTTGAAGCACAGTTCTACTGAGCATTGGATAAAACCTGAACTGTTAAAAGAACCAACTCTCTTGAAGCAAGGTCTTCTCCTTAGAGGAAGGATAATACAAGCATGTTTCACTTTAGCCAGTTGCCTAGTGAGCATGTTGTCAGGGGGAGCAAGTCCTTAGAAAAAGACATCATGTTACGGGAAGGTAAGAGTCAGACAAAGAGAGAAGACCTTCATGAGATGGACTGACACAGTATTTGTAGCAACGGACTTAAACACCTAGGAGCTCATGAGGATGGAACAAGAGAAGGCAAGTTTCTGATATGGAGGTTGTTCAACAACATTAATGACTAGCTCTAATGTCACATCTCACACACTCTGAGTACTTACTTGAAGGAATCCTGAGAGAAACAAGATTGTGAGTCTCACCCATAGCCCTAGGTATACCCTGACCCTGCTCCCCAGGGGACTCTTCTTGGCCAGTGAGAAAGAGAAAGGGAGAGTAGAATAGCAACCCTGCTTGGGAATTTCATAACATTTCCCATCAAGGCAGTAATGGGAAATTAGAATCAAAAGATGATAAGAGAATTATGCTAAGATAGCCTTTGGGGACATTATTGGAAAATTGAGTTTTCAAGTAACTATTTCTTGGAAACTCTTTGGGAGAAATGTAACAATTTCTTAATTCTGAGTAAGATTACTTTCGGCCAGTCACCTGCTCTTTCTCCACTAAAAAAAAAAAAAAAAGAAAGTAAAATATTTGTTTTCTGGAAAACATAACGATTGGTGCTGAAATAGTATGAGAAATAAAGAGTGTGTCCTAAACAGAGACGATTTCCATCATTTCTATGTCCCTTTTAAAAGGATGGGGGGGTGATTCAATTAGTGAATTCAATTAAAATTGATTGAGTGGCCACAGACACTGCAGTATTTGGTTTCCTTTCCAGCCTTCTCACCTTTCATTGTCTGGAAATTAACCAAGGCAGGATTGTTGTCCCAGAAACATTAGCAGGATCTTCATGTGATAGTTTGAGAGAACAAACACTGCCAGCTTTTTCTATAAGTCTTTGAAAACTAAACTCCCCTGGTTCCAGGGCCTCTCTCTACCAAGAAAGCACACATTCTTAACTTTAAATTTCTTTTCTTTAGGTTTACCAAAAGTACAGTTTATGATGAATTTGGAGAAGAAGGTTGGCTTGCGAGTCAATGATCCTATATATTTTTTTCGTATGTGGAGATCATATACACTTGTTGAATCCTTGCACAAGAGGATATTATGCGTAGTTCTTCCTTGGAGCTGCTGGTGTGTACAAGCCACCTGCCTTTGCATTGGCAGCATAATTTCGTACCACCACACTACTATTGTTGTTATGTGCTGTCGAGTCTCCTGCGACTCTTAGAGACCCTATGTACAACAATCCTAAACCCTACTCTATCTATCCTGTGCCAATCTCATTGTCTCTGACACGCCTACCCCCCTTACCCTAGTCACTGAATCAATCCATCTTATCGAGGATCTTCCTCTCCTGCGCTGTCCCTCCACCCTCCTAAGCATGATGTCCCTCTCCAAGGACTGGTTCCACCTTGCAAGATGTCCAAAGTATGTCAGACAAAGCTTCAGAATCCTTGCTTCCAAGAAGCAGCCTGGCTTCACCCTCTCCAGCACAAATCTGTTCATTCTCTTAGCAGACCATGGTATATATTCAATACTCTTCTCAAACATCACAGCTCAAAGGCATCAGTTCTCCTTCTATCATCCCTAGTCATTGTCCAGCTCTCCGATGGACAGCAAGTGATTGCAAAGACCATACCTGGCTCAGGTATACCTTAGTCTCCAGACTGACATCGTTGCTCTTCAATACTTTAGAGGGGTCCCTAACAGCAGACTTTCCCATTGCAATATGTCTTTTCATTTCCTGGCTGCTGGTGCCAAGAGTGTTGATTGTGGAGCCAAGCAAACTAAAGTTGTGAACAATCTCATTCTCTTCACCATTCATCATGATGCTGCCAGTAGGTACAGTGGTGAGAATCATTGTTTTCTTGATATTGAACCTCAATCCATACTGAAGGCTGAAGTCCCTGACCTTCCACAGTAAGCGCTTCAGGTCCTTCTCAGTTTCAGCAAGCAGGGTTGTGTCATCTGCATAGCACAGATTGTTGAGGAGTCTTCTAAGCTAAGAAGAGTGAAATCAAGTCCATGGGAACCAAAATATGACCTTGAGTCTATCCCACCTGAATTTCAAAACCATCTGAGGAACATGTGTGAGGAACACTAATGAGTGAAGACCAGATGAGTTATGGGAAGACTATCATCCAGGAAGAGTGCATAATGTTATTACAAAGACAGAGGAAGAAAAGACCACACTACTAGAGGTGGATATTTTTCTTAAAGATACATAAATGTTCACCTAAGTAGAATTTAATCCACTTATAACCTCCTAACTGGAAGGTTAGAAATTCAAATCCACCAGTCACTCCCTTTAACATTTACAGCTTCAGAAACCTGACATAGGGTTTGTTGTCATGAGTTGGGATTAACACGACAGCAGTGGTGTTTGAATTCATGAAGAAATGAGCTTGTATCCTCAATCTCAGTCTAAAATACTGAAAGAAAATGTGTATGGATTACATTGAGGTCAGGGAGCTCCAGTGGCCTAGTGGCAAGAAGCTGTACTGCAATCCCTAAGGCATAAGGTTTGAGGCCTCCAGCTGAAAACACACCAGAAGGGTTAGCTATGGGTCAACGACAAGAACAACATTGATATTTGAGTTTTTCCAGTTTTGAAGATAACTATAAGACATTTTCTAGTTTAAAATGGGTATTGCATAAAGGATTGCTGCCCTCATCATTTCTATTAGCTGGCAGAAATACTAGATTGTTTTCTTTTTTTTTTTCTCTTTCTTTCTTCTCTATTGAGGGCCTGGTTACAGAAGCAGGTAAACATCTATCTTCCTGAGGCAAAGTTTGCATGGGGCACTTTATGGTACGGTGATAGAGGTTCTCTAATTTTTGCATAGAGATTCCTTTGAATTTGAGCTACAGAAAGAAAGAAAGAAACAGTACTTTCTCTTTTCATTATCTCTAAATATTTTTTCAACATCTCGACTCACCATATTTATCATATATAACAAATGTTCTACTGATTATGCTTGCCACCAACACTTGTTGAGCACTTAATAGGTGATGAAAACACAAGCTAAATAATCTTGATTCTTGTTGGAGAGGGAGCTCTGGTGGCCAAGTGGGTAAGGAGTTGTGCCACCAGCCCAAAGGCAGGCAATTCAAATCCACCAGGTGCTCGGCAGCAGAAAAGTGGACAATATCCTCAAGGGTGATTCACCGCTTCTGAAAACCTGCTGGCGGGTCAGTTAAGAGTCACTTCCTACTAAATGGAGCATAGCAACAAACAGAAACAGCTCTCGAAGAGCAAAATATCCACTGAAATGGGCAGCACATTTTGTACAGACTCTTCTTGGAAATACTCTGCATCTCTACCTCATTAAGTCATACTTCACTCTTAAGGTGCAGTTTGCAGATAATTTCTTGTAGCCTTTCGTGACTTTCCAGAGTTTCAATTATGCATCTCTTCTCCTGACATATTTTATATCTACATATATTGTATTACTATAATTGCTCATTTGTCTGGATTCCTATATTATTGACATTGCATAAATTGAAGCGGTTATACCCATAGTCTATCCTATGCCTGGCTTTATAATAAGGACAAATAATTCCATCAAGTTGGAACTAGTTCGTGGCTGATTCTCTAGTGTGTTTTCAGAGGCTATAATTCACAAGGTAAAAGATTGTTCACCTTTCTCACTTGTTATAGCAAGTGGATTTGAACCACTCAACAAACTATTAAGTATTTCGTTAAATCAGCAAGTCTAATTGTTCCATAGTACTTAATGGGAGTAGTTTTGAAGGATAAATAAAAGTTTGTCAAACTAAGATCATTGACAGTCTGGACAGAAAATCAGCACACCAAATGGGTATCAAATGCACCCAATGAACCCTTTATACCACTGTGTGAAATGATGGCATGGAGGATCACTAACAATTTTTCATTGTTGTACCTTAAAGCCCACTGAGGGAGAATAAAGGGAATTGAATGTAGAAGGACAACCCTAAAATAATGAAAACCACTTGTGGTTGACTTAGTTCTGAGTTTAAATGTCTCAGAGTAGAGCTGAACTCCACAAAATTTCCAAGACTGTGACCTTTTAGAAGCAGATTGCCTGCTCCTTCTGCTTAGGGGTCTCTGTGAGGGCTTCAACTTCCAAACTTCCATATAGCATCCGAGTATTTAACCTTTCAAGCCACTCAGGGACCCTAGGAAACACAGCTGGATACAAATTACAAAAGGCATCACTGCAATAATTGATTGGATTCGAGGAGAACGTTCCCTAGTTGTAAGAGAGTTCCCTAGTTGATGAGAGTGTAAAGGTTAACACTAATAAAAGTCTCTGGGAAGTACTATCTAAAACCCTGCTTTCCTAAATTTTATTCCCAAAGATTCTGATTCATTAGCTTTGGACTACTCCCCACCCCACCCTAACACTCATCAATTTGTCCTATCATGGTGCCTTGTGTGTTGCTAGGATGCTGGAATTTATGTCTCTGGGATTTCAAATGTTAGCAAGCATCTCTTATGGTGAAGAGATTTTGACAGAGCTTTTGGGCTAAAATAAACTAAGAAGAAAGGTCTGTTGATGTCAATGAAAATGTTATGGACCCCAACACAATACTTATCTAATATAATACTGGAAGGTAGCCCTCAAGCCCTCATAATACACATGAAGTGTGACAAGGGGCTCTAGTCATGGTGAAGACGGTGCAGGACTACACGAGTTCACTCTCCTGCGCATGGGGTCACCTTGAGTCAAAGCCCACTAGAGGGCAGCTAACAACAGGTTTGAGGTGAGACTCCCTCCTGTACTCAACAAACAGTGGTACTAGTCTGTCAGCATGGTTGTAAGACTTCTTAAAGAAATACAAACACTTTTAATCCTAATAATTTTCTAAGGTAGTATCATGTGACCCCAGTACACAATTAAGGAGACTTGGGTGGGAAGGTTAAAAAGAGCTTGTAAGTGGCAGGACTGGGTTTCAAACCAAGGCTGTCTGGTACCACAGTTTAAGGGCATCATTCTGACCTGCAGTTGACTTGGGGAAAAGCAATTTGTGCCTATTTCCTCTTCTAAAGTGCCTTCTTTACAGAAATGCTGTTATGAGAGCCAGGAGATAAAGAGGGAAATGGACATGGAACCTGAACAGAAAAACCCAAAACAATTTTAATGTCAGAGAGTTGTTGGGTTTTGTTGTTTTGGTTTTTTTTTTTTTTTTCCAGTTTAATGAATAATCGTCATTATCGAGTTACTGATGGATCTGTCAGAGAGGATAGGATTAATAATGCCATCCCTCATGTGAAACTTTCACAAGGCAGGGTAATTGCTTTGACACTCAGATCCACCCCTTTCTTTCAGATTCTAGTCGGATTCCTTTTAGATTCCTAGTCTGATGCTAGTCTGGTTTCTGCTCAGTGGAATTTTTCTGAGCTTCTAATTTATTCTCGGTGAGCAAATGCCTTCCCCTGGTGTTCCCCGTACTAGAAAGGCCCGTCTCGGGATCAGTTAGAAAATGGTTATTTCCCCCTTTGTGCACAGGAGCCAAGATTTCTTTGCAGTGTTATTAAAGCCTCCTCCCAGGCCGGCAGCATCTGGCTCTCTTTTGTATGGGGAGCGAGTGGAGCATCAGCCCTCTCTGCCTTTTGTCTGAACTCTCAGTCTTTGCTCATTGCCTGGCAACATGCTGGTGCCTCCAACTTCGGAAACCACTTTCCCTTCTCTTTATGTCATGTGTGTACTCACCCAGAAAGATGACAAAATGACTCCAGAGTTGATCGTCTTCTCCTTCACGTCTTTTCTTCGCCTAGTGGTCTGGATGCCGCAGATGTTTTATTTCCAGCTAACGTCTGATTATTTTTCAAGTGACTGCAGCGTCCTGCCCAGAAACGTGGCCTTTTTCTTTCCATTTCAAAGGATACTTTTTCTGCCTGCCTCTGGGAACTGACAGAGGGGGATTTTTGAAATGAATGCTATTTTCTTGAGCTTTTTGTAATGGATGCGATTGGATTGGGCCGGGGGTCTGCTCTGCTCCCTAACAGAAACCTCACACTGTGTTGGTGAAAATTTATTGCTGGGGTTCCCATTTAGCTACCCTAGGTTGAGACATTCTTAGAAATGATAATGACAGCTCGGTTTCTTTCCTCTCTCAAATATTTTCAGCTGGCACACACATAACAGTCTCTCCAACGGTCGACAGAAACCAGCATTAAAGCAGTCATACTGTACATCTAGGTATGACCCCATGGCTGTGGGATGTTTTTAATCTTTTGATACAAGTCATCAGGAAAGAACAGCCCCTAGAAAGGACATCACAACTGGTAAAGTGAAGGTCATTCATGAGATGGACAGGCGACAGTTATGTGAATGATACAGGGTCACGTGGAAGAGTTTCCTTTTCTTATACATAACATCAGTTCAAGTGGCCTGTCTGTGGAGAGTTGCACTACTAATCCAAAAATGAGGCCTTTCTGAAGATTCAAATGCAACAGTAGTAGCACCTTGTGGAAGCTGAGCAATCTCCTCCCATGAAATTTACAGCCTCAGAAACCCATTGGAGGGTCAGTTAGGACTCAATCCTGACTAGGTGGCAATGAGTTTGAGATTTTGAGTTAGATTTATGTTGGTTTTTTCTGCCTAACTTCACCTTCAGTGGGCACCAATTAGATGGTAATTAACAAGATGAACTAATACTGTAGTATTACTCCTTTTATAATGTTTCAAAGTCATACAAGGCGATTGAAGTCTGACAACCTAAGGTCAAGCTTGAACTCAGTTTTATGTAGATCATATGGAGGCAATAACCATAAAAATTCTGATAACAGCTAAATTTATGTCAGGTATTTTCCATGTGCCAAATATTGTGAGAAGTACTTAACAGAATGTATCACATTTAGATCTCATAGACACTTTATAAGGCGGATGTGTAGTCTTATCTGTTTAATATAATTTAATACAGGGATAATAAAAACTGCCCTAACAAATGCAGAGAATGTTCTAAACAAGTATGCTTGAAAGCACTTTGTTCCCTCCAAAGTACCATACGAATGTGAGGTATTATTTTCCTGTTTGCTATCTGAACACTTTCCTGACTCACTGTTTATAGTTCGTGAATACAAAGGTATGGCTGAGAGTAGGGTAAAGTCTACATTGCTCTGCCCAACACACTTTTCTGTGCAACTGAAAACAAGCTTTGCTGAGATGACTGAACGGATGGGATAAATACAGAAGCTCTCTGATGGCCTAGTCCTTAAGGGGGTTGGGGGGAAGAGAGAAGTTGCACTGCTAACTCAATGGCCTTTTCGTGAGTTCAAATCCACCAGCTTCTCTGCAAGAGAAAAATGGACAACTAACTATGAAAACTTGCTGGAAGGTCACTCATGAGTCAGTTCAGATTTGTTAGCAGTTAAGTTTGAGGGCTTTGATTTAATTTTAATTTTCTGTGGCTGTAGAGCAATGTGACCAATACAGGGCTATATCTTGGTTCCTACCACCCCACAATCCTATATATAAAGAATGTGTAAAAAAAAAAAAAAAAGAATGTGTGGAGACTAACTAGCAATTGTAATAGCCCATTACTCTTTAATATTATTTATTCTATCAATATTTTCTAAATTTAAAAAGAACTGAAATTTCTCTGTATAATAAAGCTAGCTTGAAGCAGCAATTGGATGTAATTGTAATTTCTCTAAGTAACACCATTTCCTCCATGGAGTAATATTTCATTAAGGATCAATAATTATTACTTTAAAATGGTGTTGGACAAGTTTCAATCTGTTAGTCATACCTCTAAAGCTAAATTACTACAGTTGTATTTTTTTTAATTGTCCCAGATTATTTGTTAAATATGAAATGTATATGCACTTTGAGCTAAGCTACAAAAAAAAATTGCCTCTAGATATTGCAATAAAAATTTCTTTTCCAAGAGAAAATTTTGATCAAAATGTAGACTTTTATTAAAGAACCACAAATATTTTTAATATTTTTAATACATGTGTAATTTGAGATAGTTGGAAAGTTAGCTAGCAAGCTAGAATCAACCACCCTTTTAGGATCTATAACTCATATATATATATACATACATATACTCATTTATAGCATTTTGTTGACATAAAATAGACATTTAAAGATGTCTACATGTAAGTGTACATATTGATAACGTTTCAGTAATGATATCCATCATTTAGATTGAGTAATAGAATATTACCCATATTTAGAGGCCATTCTCATGATCTCTCCCCAAAGGCTGTCACTACCTTTATTTCTACCAACATTAGTTTACTGACTTTCATATTTATAAAAATTGAATCATACCACATTGTTTCCACTATGGTTTGCTTGACAATATATCATGCAAATCAGCCATGTTTCCTGCAGGTACATTTCTTTTTTCTTTCCTTATTAGATAGCTTTCTATTGTATGAATATATCACAGATTATTCCATTGCATTATGGAGGACATAAAGATTTTTCTCAACTTGGGACCACTACAAATACTATTACTCCAAACTCAAGTACAACAGCAATTGTGAGAATAATGCAGAATTCGAAAGTTTCATAATATTGTACATACCCAGTTACACAACCGTAAATATTTTTATGTCAGTAATTTGGTGCACATTTGTATTCATTTCAAGTGACTATACACCAGAGAGTGGAGCTGCTAAATTGTATGCTGTACATATTGTGAGGTTTAGAATACACTACTAGTTTTGTACTGGAGTTTCAATTGTTCTATATACCTTCAATATTTTAAATGATCCTTTTAGTCTTGCTCTGTCTGGCTGTCTGTCTCTCTCTCTCTCTCTCTTTTCCTGACTTCCTGCTTTCCTTCCTTTCTTCCTTTTCCATTTTCTATGTTTTTTAATTGGACACATGTATAAATATGTAATTTTGGCCACAATCTTGCATATGTCTTGTTTTCTTCTTTAATTTGAAAGCCCCTGATTTGAATACTTTCTCAAATATTTATTGGCCATTAAAGTACCTTTTCAAGCATTGGCCTTTTAAAATTTTTTTTTAGAAATTTTTATTTAATTTCATTTTAATGTCCCTGATTTGAGCAACTTCTCAGATATTTAGTGGCGTATCTTTTCAAGCCTTGAACTTTTTAAAAATTTAGTTTCCATAAAATGATTTTAGCTTCCCCCTCCCACTGTATATAAGAATTCTTCATTTATTTTGATTTAAAGTGTTGTTTGTTTTTTTTTTTTAAATGAATTTGGGGGTTTTTTGGTACTGGTTTATTTACAAAATTCGAATACATTGTTTTTCACACTAGGTCTTTCCCATTTCCTTCACTCCACACTCCCACCCATCAAATTGTACCACCCTATGATTACCACCCACACCTCGCCCATCCTCACCTCTCTGCTTCCAGTCTCCCTCCCTCCCTTGGATCCTCATACTCATTCTACAATAATGGATTTAAAGTATTTTATTATATATATCTATTGCAAAATATTTACATACTTTGTGGTTTGAAATTTTACTTTATAAATGGTGCCTTTTCATGACAGAATTGCTTCATTTTGTCATAGATACCCTTGTCTCCTTTCCTTTCTGAGTAGCCCATTTGGTGTTCTGTTTAAGAAATCTCGGCCTTTCCTAAAGTCATTAAGATGCTTTATATATCACACTGAAGTCTACACCCCATCTGGAATTTATTTTAGAGTAGAATCTAAAGAAAGAGTAAGACTTTACTTTGTATAACATGAACATTCCACTGATTCTGCAAGTTTTATTGAAAATATAATCCTTTCTCTTCTGCACCACTGGCACCTTAATCTTACATTAAATGAGTGCATATGATGGAACTGTTTCTAGATTTTCTTTTAGGCTGTGTGTTAATCTTTGTAATAATATACTATTGTAATAGTTGGCATTCTAGGGAGCTCTGATAGCCTAGAGTTAAGAAACTGTCCTGCAATCCTGAAGGAATATAGTTCGAATCCACCAGTTGCTCCCTGGAAGAAGGATGGACAATCTCCTTCTATGCAGTTAACTGTGAAAACGTTCCAAAGGGTCAACTATGGGTAAGTTCCAACTCAATGGTACACAATACAACAACAATTGACATTTTATAGTCTCATAAATTCTCCAGCTTTGTTTTTCTGCTTCAAGATTGTTGAATTTTGTAATTTCTACATAAAATTAAGAATTACATCTTAAATCTTCGAGATTCCTGCAGTTATTTTACTAAGATTGCAGTAAACTTATGGAACAAATTATAACTCATGTTCAGTTTCTCAATTCATGAACATGGTATATCCTTTTATTTGAGTTATTGTCAATTCCTTTTTAATAATTTTTTTATTTTTTTTTAACTTGGCTACTTTTCATTAATTTATTCCTAGTTGGTGTCTTCTTGATGCTATTAAATGTTGTGTCACTTAATTATATGCAATATAAATTGTCTTTTATAACTTGATATTCAATAGATTTTTGTATTTGACTTTGTTCCTTGCTAAAATGATGTATCAACCTCAATAACTCATCTGCCAATCTTAAATTTTATACACATATTAGCAAGTTAAGGAGTCCTAGTGTCATAGTGGGTAAAGTATTTGGGTGCTAACCAAAAAGTCAACAATTCATGTCCCCCAGGCCCTCAGTGGAAGAAAGATGGATAATTTCTTTTAGTGAAGACTTACAGTAAAGGATCACTATCAGTTGAACTCAACTAGGTTACGGGGACTTTTTGTTTCACGGTCAAGTTATAGGTTAATGAATACTTACTATTCCTTTTCTGATTCTTATACATTTTATTTACTTAAAATATCATCTAAGAACTTGAGCAAAATAATTCAATAGAAGAGATTATAGAGAGCAAGCAGCTGCTTATCTCGTTGCTGACACCGAGGAAGAAACACTTCTATGTTAGACTGTGAAAAAGAAGCAGACCTCCAGCAACAGGGAAAATAGCCAATTTTCCTGCCGTCCAGCTTTGAGACCTTGAAGCAGACCTCCCAGCCCTGGGTTCTCAGGAGTTGTGGCCCTCAGGCCTTGTTCCAAGGACCAATACCAGAGATCCTGCTGAGCCACAGTTGGTACTTAATACCCTCATTGGGGACCCCGTCTTGCCAAGCTCCCATGGGCCTTGGCTGGAACCAGAGAAGGCTGTCTTGCACCATGATATTCTGAATACTGTTAGAGGTTCAACATCTATTTGTTAATTGTATTGGAGGAATGTTTTGCATGTTGTTAACTGCTTTGCAGATTTTGATTATGGGGTTTTTTAAACTTGATACTTGAATTAAGTTCTTTCAAATTTTTTTTCAGTTCTTTCAACTTTAGAAATACTGTATGTATATATTCCCTTTTCATTGGTCAACTTCAACTCTTTGCACATTGTTTTAATACTTTGCCTTCTTGATTCCTCTTTAACATTTTCTGTTCATATCTTTTACTTCAGCATTTCTTCCATTTGTTTTGGCTTCTCAACGTTCTAATGAAATTTTCAAAGTCCTCTATGACATTCATTTTGGTCTTTTCTTCTTCCTCTGCCTTTGTAATTAAGTTTTGTTCTCTTCATGGTTGATACCTTTGATGTTATCCCATAACTTACCTGGTCTACAGTTATGAGTGTTCAATGCTTCAAACCTATTCTGGAGATGATTTTTTTTTTTAATTCAAAGACAATAGACTCAAAGTTGCATTTTTATTCTTGTGGACTTGTTTTCATTTTCTTCAACTCCAATTTGAACTTGCACAAGAGTAATTGATGGTCCATTCCATGGACAGCACTTGGCCTGGTTTTAACTACTGATACTGAGATTCTCCATCTATTCTTTCCACAGTTGTAAGGAAATCTGATTCCCATGCAGTCCATGAGGTGAGAGCCCTGCATAAATTTGCCATTTGTAGTCATAACAAATGGTATTTATGATGAATTTTTTAAAATTCCATTTTCCAATATCCAGTCCCATTCCTGTTACAGACTACAATTTCCAATTATCATTCTTTCTTTTTCCACTTATGTATTCCTATTACCAGTAATTATTAATGCATCTTGATTGTATGCTTGGTGATTTTCAGGCTGTAAAAGTTGGTAGACATTCTCAGTTTCCTCGTCTTTGATTTTAGTTGTTGGTGTATAATTTTAAATAACTGTAGTGTTAACAATTCTTCCTTGTATGCACATGGATAGTATCCTCAGTCACAACTTTCTCCTTCAGAATAGACCTTGAAATGGTCTCTTTAACTATGAATAAAACACCATTCTTCCTTAGTTTTTCATTCCTTGCACAGTAGATTATATGATTGTATGATTGGCCCATACCAGTCCATCTCAGTTCACTAATGCCTAGAATGCCATTCTTCATCTATTCCAACTCATTTTTTTACAACTTCTAGTTTTCCTACATTCATACTTCATACATTCCATGTCCCAATTATTAAAGGATGCTTGCACCTGTTTCTTCTCATTTTGAGTGACTTCCAATCTGATCTCTATCTCTAATACTATGCCTGTTTTCCTCTACTGGTCATAAAGTTTTCAGAGTTCTGTTATTTCAGAAATGGATGCCAATCCTGCTTCCTATTCTGTCTTAATCTGAGAGTTCTGCTGAAACCAGTCAAACAAGGATTACCCTTCTGGCATTTAAAACACCAGTAGAATACTTCCCAGCATCACAACAACCCACAAATAACCTTAGGATAGCAAACTGACAGAGAAGTGCTGTACTAACAAAAGCAAGCAATAAACAAGCAAGCATATATACCTCTAAGCTAGAACATAATTATTGTTGTTGTTGCTGTAGTGTACCATCAAGTCAGGACCTACCCATGGCTGACACTCCAGTGGGTTTTCACACAGGAGGAGACTGTCCATCCTTCTCCAGCCTAGCAGCTAGTAGATTTCAAGGCATGTGCCTTTGGGGCTGCAGTGCAGCTTCTTACCACTAGGCCACCAGAGCTCCCTATAAAGTAATCAGCAACATGCAAATCATTTTACCCAATACAATGGACTGACAGCAAATTGTAAAGACAATCAAACATATGAATAATGTGGACAGGATAGCCTTCTGGGTCACAGTGGAAGCATGGCAGGATTAAGTCTGCAACAGGGATATTTGGGGACCAATTATGGCTCAGCTGGATCTTTGGTACTGGTGCTTGGCACAAGGCTTGAAAGCAACAAGTCCCAAGTGCCCAAAGATGGAAGGAGAGTCAACCATTTTCCTCTTTATCAGAATTGAACTTCAAAACCCCAAAACTGTAAGAGAGGGACTTGACCATCCTCCTCACTGCCAGAGGTCTCCTTCTAGGCTCATATCTTGATTGGTCCAGTAAGCATTAAAAGAAGATGGAAAGAATATACAAAGACACTATAAAAAATAATAATTGGTTGACACTGAAAAATTTCAGGAAGTACCATATTAACAAAATTAAATGGTAATAAAAGAAGAAATCCAAGCTGCATTGTAGGATTCAGGAAATCTATGAAATGCCAACTGATGTTTCAACTAATAGATGCAGCCCTGGACTTGCTTACCAGTATATGCTTTGGAATTTAGAGGACATCTGCTTGGTTGACTGACTGGAACGGATCCATATGTGATCCCAAGAAAGATCATCCAACAGAATGTGGAAATTATTGAACAATATCATTAATATCACATGAAATATATAAAAAATATTGCTGAAGATCATCTGAAAATGATTAGAACTGTCAAAAGTTTAAGCTGGGTTTAGAAGAGACTGTGGTAACATGGATATCACTGCTGATGTCAGATGGATCACCACTGAAAGCATAGAATACCAAAGGAATGTCTATTTGTGCTTTATTGACTATGTAAAGTTAATTGCCTGTGTGGATCATAACAAACTATGGCTAACATTGAAAAGAATGGGACTTTCAGGACATATAACTCAGCTCGTACAAAATTTATACTTAAATCAAGAAGCTGTCATCTGAATGGAACAATGGAACACTATAGTTTAACATCAGGAAAAGTATGCATCAAGGCTATGTCCTTTCTCCATACCTATTCAATTTGTGTCCTAAGAAAATCATTTGAGAAGTTGGACTCTATGAAGAAGAACGTGACATCAAGATTAGAAGAAGACTCATCAAAAATCTGCATTATACAGATGATAAATCTTGCTTCCTAAAAGTGAGAAAGACTTGAAATGATTGCTGAAGAAGATCAAAGATTTCTATATGGATTATATCTTAACATCAAGACAAAAATCCTCGCAACTGGACTGAAAAAACAACATCATAACAAGTGGAGAAAAGATTGAAATTGTCAATGATTACACCTTACTTGGAATTACAGTCAGCATCCTTGGTATAAGTAGGTGGGAGATCAGGAAATATATTGCATTAGAAAAGTTCACTGTCAAGAGCCTCCTCTTACTGAGGAGCAATGATGTCAGTTTGTAGACTAAGGTGTGCCTGACTCAGACCATGGTCTTTTCAATCACTTGCTATTCATCTGACAGCTGGACAATGAATAAGGATGAGAGATGTCTTTGAGTTCAATGTTTTTGAATTGTGGCTTTGGAGAAGAGTACTGAACATCGCATGGACTGCCCAAAATACAGATATATTTTGGGAAAAGTGCAGCCAGAATGCTTCTCAGAGGCAAAGAAGCTTCATGTCATATATTTTGGGGATGTTGTTAGCAGAGGCCATTCTTTGGAAAATGACATCATGCTTGAAATGGTGGAGGGTCAGTGAAAGAAAAGAAGACCCTCAACAAGAGGGATTGACACAGTGACTGTGCATTGAGCTCAATGTGTCAGAGATGATAAGGATGGCATTAGATAAATCAGGACTCAGACCTACTGTTTGTAGGGTGGCTATAAGTGGTACTCGACTTGATAGCACTTAATAACAACAACAGTGTGAACAATGATGGTTTTTAATTATATTTTCCTTTGTTGGATTAATGGCATTTCCTTTTATTTATAATTTTTAAAAATCATGCATATATGTTGAATTTTTAAATTTTTTGTGCTTATTAGGGAGGACTTAGGATATTTTCCTTTAGTTAGTGAATTATGATTGGCTTTTTAATCTTAAGCCAAGTTTGCCTTTCCAGAGTAATCTTAATTTGGCTTTTTTCAAGTTACATTTCCATATCAATTGATGTAATTTTCTAATATATTTTTAATATTTTTGCATCTTTATGAAAAAGATAACTCATAATTTTCTTTTTAAAAAAGTTTCTTGTCAAATTTTTTAATTAAAATTCTCTTCATTTCATAGCAAAATTGAGTAATACTCTCTATATTTCTATTACAGGGGAAATTATATAAAGTTGATAATACATATGCATTAAATACTTGGAAATTTTTTCCATGGAATTATATGAGGAAAAATCTCCTCTTGTGTTTTACAGCCTCAGAAAAACTGTGGAAGGGTCAGTTGTTAATTGGCTCTGACTCTATGGCAATGAGTTGAGTTTGATGTTATGTGTGTGTGTGCGTGCGTGTGTGTAGAAAGGGTTTTTTAATTAGGTGCGTAATTTATTTCAAAACTGTGTGTCTTATGATCACCAAGTAGTTTTCAATTCTGATTAATGGTGATCCTATGCGTTGCAAAGTAAAACTACGCTCCATAGGATTTTCAAAATTGCAAACTTTTGGAAGCAATTCTCCATGTATTTCTTTCTGAGGTGCCTCTGAATGTGTTCAAACTTCTAATCTATTATTTAGTAGTTGAGAGCTTAAGATCTGGTTCCCCCAGAGACTTCCCAAGAAATCTGTAACCAAACCAAAAATTACACCATGCTGTGGAATTATATCTGACTCAGGGAGACCTTCTATAGGTTTTTGAGGTTGTAAGTAGTGACTAGAGCAAACTGTCTTGCAGAATAGCTGGTAAATGGAACTACTGACTTTTCCTTTAGCAGCCCAACATAAAGCTGTCACTGCCAATTCTTATTCGAAGTGGCCTTCAATGGCTTCCCAAGTCTGTAAGAGATTTCTGGTGGCTCAGCTTGGTTGACATCCATTAGCTGCCCTACGAAACAAAGATGGGTGATTTCCTCCTGTGTGATTTGTTGAATCTGAATTGACTCATCAGAACTCTGGAAGATCCCAGAGAGTTTTCAGAGGTAGTAATCACTAAGAAAGAGATTGTCCATCTTTCTCCCACAGAGCAACTGGTGTCTTTGAACAGTGTCCATTAAGGTCGGCAGCAATTCCTTACCACTAAGCCATGAGAGTGATTTACAGCCTCTAAAAGCCCAAGCGTCAAGGACTCTCTTTCATAGGGTCACTATGAGTCACCTGCGACTCCACGACACTTAACAACAACAACAGCAAAAGCCCAAGAGGGTCAGTGTCAGTCAGTTCCCACTTGACATCAATGAATTAGTGAGAGTGAGTAAAATCACAAAGAGAAGAGCCTATCCATCTTTCTCCCTCACAGCTGCTGTTGAATTTGTACCACTGACATTTGGTCTTAGCAACATAACTCACTATGAACTATGCCACTAGAGCTCCTATTTTACAGCGATGCAGCTCCTCAAAGTTTCTTTTTATGTTCATCTGTCTTCTGGTAGACTGTGCTCTCCTACAGGGATTATGTATTATAGATCTTTTTTGTTCAATTCTTATAGTGATATTCATTGTCTTATATGTAATTTTTGAAGTATTTGTCATCTCTTTGTTTCTTTCTCTTCTCAATCTTTTAGGGAGCTAAAGATTTCGTTGAGTTGCCAACCCAAAGCCAAATAGTTTTAATCCACTATCTGCTCAGAGGGAGAAAGAGAGGCAATCCCCTCCTGTGTGATTTGCCACCTCTGCAAACCTGCTGGAGGGTCAGCTATGAGTTGGTTCCAATTCCATGGCACATAACAACAACAATAATTTCAATAATTCTTTCAGAAATTAGAAGCTGGTCTGCAATCTCAAAGGCATGCAGTTCAAATGTATCAGCTGCTCCACAGAAGGATGGACAATCTCCTCCCATACAATTAACTGCCTCTGAAAAGCCACTGAGTTGCTTCTGACTTGATGGTAAACAACAGACACACAACAGGTGGCCTAGTTGGAAGAAGTGGTACTGCAATCTCTCCAATGCATGTGGTTTGACTCTACCAAATGCTCTACCGAAGGAAGGACAAGCTCTTCCAGTGGGATTTATTGCCTCTGAAAACTCACTGGAGAGGCAGCTATGAGTTGGTTCCAACTGGACAGACAGCACGTAAAAATAACTATTGTATAAATGGTTTCTATCTTAGTAATTGGATTGTAGGTGGTACAAATGGTTTGTACTCAACTGCTAAACTAAGGGTAATTGCTTTAACTCATTAAGCAGTACCATTGGAGTGGGTTGGGAGGCTGGGGTGTGTGTAAAGAAGAGAGAGATAACAATATGTTGGTTCTAATAAAATTACTGTTGTTGTTACATGCCCTTTTGTTGTCTGTGGCCCATAACGACCGTATGTGGCAATCTCACTGTCTCCAACACCCCCACTCCCATTACCCTAGTCACTGAATCAATCCACATCATAGAGGGCCTTCCTTTCCTTCGCTGTTCCTCCACCCTTCCAAGCATTATGTCCTTCTCCAAGAACCGGTCCCTCCTTACAACCTGTCCAAAATATGTCAGACGAAGCTTCAGAATTCTTGCCTGGTTTAACCCTCTCCAGGATAAATCTGGTTGTTTTCCTAGCAGTCCATGGTACCTTCAATACTTTTCTCCAGCACCACAGGTCAAAGGCATCAATTCTCTTTCTACCCTCCCTAGTCATTGTCCAACTCTCTGATGCATAACAAGTGATTGCAAAGACCATGGCCTATATCAGGTGCACCTTAGTCTCCAGAGTGGCACCATTGTTCTTCAGTACTTTGGAGGGGTCCCTAACAGCAGATTTTCCCATTACAATATATGTTTTAATTTTCTGGCGGTTGGTGCCAAGAGTGTTGACTTGGAAGCCATGCAAACTAAAGCTGTTAACAATCTCAATCTCTTCACCATCTATCCTGATGCTGCCAATTAGCCCAGGGGTGAGAATCTTTGTCTTTTTTATATTGAGTCTTAGTCCATATTGAAGGCTGCAGTCCTTGACCTTCTGCAGCAAGCATTTCAGGTGCTCCTCAGTTTCAGTAAGCAGGGCTGTGTCATCTGCATAATGCAGATTATTGATGATTCCTCCTCTATTTATGATGCCACATTTCTCCTCATACAGCCCTGCCTCCTGGATAATCTGTTCTGCATATCGGTTGAAAAGGTATGGAGATAGGACACCTCCTTGCCATACACCCATCCCAATTTTGAAGCATGAAAGTTCAAGCTGAAGCTATGGACAATTAAATCAAATATACAGGAACCAAAATATGACCTTGGGTCTGTCCCATTTGAATTTCAGAACCATCTCAGGAACAGGTTTGAGGCCTTGAACACCAATGAGCAACGGCCAGATGAGTTGTGGGCAGATATCAAGAGTATCATCCAAGAAGAGTACAAAAGGTCATTACAAAGACAGAGGAGGAGAAAAGACCAAAATGGATGTCAGAAGAGACTATGAATATTGCACTAGAGTGCTGAAAAGCCAAAGCAGAGGGAAGAATTCAAGATATTAAAGAACTGATCAGAAGATTTCTAAAGGCAGCATGAGAAGAGAAAGTAAAATATTACAATGAAATGTGCAAGGAGCTGGAGTTGCAAAATCAAAAGAACCAAACTCACTCAGCATTTCTTTTTTTTTTCACTCAGCATTTCTTAAGCTCAAGGAAATGAAGAATAAATTCAAACCTCAAGTTACTATATTTAAGGATCCTCTGGGCAGAATATTAAATGGTGCAGGATGTATTAAAAGAAGATGGAAAGAGTATGCAGCATCACTGTACCGAAAGGAATTGGCAGACACAGAAGAATTTCATGAAACAGCATATGAGCAAGAGCCTATGGTGATGAAGGAAGAAGTTCAAGCTGCTTTGAAGGAATTGGCAAAAAATAAAGCCCCAGGAATTGATGATATACCAATTGACATATTTTAATTAAGAGATGCTGTCCTAGATGTGCTCACCAAGTTGTGTCAAGAAATCTGGAGAACAACTACTTGGCCAACTGACTGGAAGAGATCTATATTTTTTCCTATTTCAAAGAAAGGTGGTCCAACAGAGTGCGGAGATTATCAAACAATATCATTGATATCACATGAAAGCAAGATTCTGCTGAAGATTATCCAAAAACAAGTGGAACAGCACATCAACAGAGAACTGCCAGAAGTGCAGGCTGGGTTTAGAAGGGGTCGTGGTACTAGGGATATTGTAGCTGATGTTAGGTGGATCTTAGCTGAAAGCAGAAAGTACCAGAGGAAGGTCTATGTGTGTTTCGTTGATTATGCAAAGGCATTTGACTGTGCAAATCACGACAAACTGTGGCTGACTCTGAGAATGGGAATCCAAAACACTTGATTGTGTACTGTGAAACCTATACTTGGACAAGAAGACAGTCATCAGAACAGAGCAAGGAAATACTGCATGGTTCAAAATTGAGAAGGAAAATTACTGTTAGCAGTAGAAATTCCATGGCACAACTCTCATATGGAAACACGGACCATCATGAATCTGCACTAACTTGGTGGCAACTAATAACTTTGACTCCTTTCTGCCCTTTTCCTTGATATTTCCTTTCTTCTCTTTGGTTTTAATGTATTGCTATTTTCCAAATTCATTGATAAATTGTTTGATATTTATAAATAGAGATTATATTTAGCCTTTTTATCTAACATTGAAATTTAAAGTAATATATTTCCTTCTCTTAAAAACCCGCATTTATGTCTCTTAAAAAATGTATTTGCTATGAGTAAGTCATTGATTGTGCAAAATTCTATCATTCTCTCTCCAGCTCCATTTCTGTCACCGAGTCCATGTTTTCCAACTACTGAATCTTCTTTGTTCCCGACTTTTGCATTCCAGTCACCCATTATTATCAATGCATCTTGATTGCATGTTCGATCAATCTCCAATTGTAAAAGTTGGTAAAAATCGTCTATATCCTCTTCCTTGGCTCAGGTTGTTGGTGCATATATTTGAATGATAGTGGTATTCACTGGACTTCTTTGTATGCGTATGAATATTATCCTGTCACTGACAGACAATATTGTACTTCAAGATGGATCTAGCAATGACTTTTTTAACTATGAAAGCAACTCCATTTTTCCTCACCTTTTCATCTCCAGAGTAAAATATCATATGGTCATCCGACTCAAAATGCCCCATGCCATCAGAGAGTTGGACAATTGACCAAGGAGGATAGAAGGAGAATTGATGCCTTTGAGCTGTGGTGCTGGAGAAGAGTATTGAGAATACCGTGGACTGCTAGGAAAACAAACAGATTTGTCCTGGAAAGGATTAAACCAGGTGGCTCCTTGGAGGCAAGGATTCTGAGGCTCCGTCTAACATACTTTGGACATGTTGTGAGGAGAGACCGACCGGTCCTTGGAGAAGGACATCATGCTTGGGAGGGTGGAAGGACAGCGCAGGAGGGGAAGGCCCTCTATGAGGTGGATTGATTCAGTGACTGGGATAATCGGGATGGGAGTGTCAGAGACAGTGCGATTGCCACCAGACAGAGTTTAGGGCTGTTGTACAGAGGGTCACTATGAGTCGCAAGCGACTCAACGGCACATAACAGCAACAACATATTTCCTTCTGATGTTTTCATATCCCCTGACATTTTATTATGCTATATATTCATTATAATTGTTTAGTTAAAAATGTTTTTAACTAAACAATTTCATTTCTTTTGGGATTTTTTTGTTGGCTCTCAAAATTTCTTCAGGTGTATTAGTTATATTTCCATATTTGGACTTCCAGGCAATGTTTTTACTTACTTTCAGCTTAATTCCACTGTGACTGGCAAAGATAGACATGATGATTTCATTTTTTTATTTTTTGTTTTTTTGCAATTTTGTTGAGATGTGTTTCACGTCCTAGTATGTCTTTTGTTTTAGTAAATGTTTTTGTGCACTCACATTAAAACAAGAAATGTTTATGCTCCACTTTTTGGTTTGTGGGTGCTCATTCATTCATGGGTGGCATGATGAAGCAAGCTGTTGCGATCCTTGTTTCACTACATTGACTTCCCAGAGGAGAGAAAAAGAATTTTAAAGTTGTGTAAAAGCACATAGCCATGGGGGGAGAGGGGGAAGTGTGTTTCTGTTACTTGGACATGGTGTGCATCCAGGAACAGAGTAGGACAATATGGGAACAATAGACTTGCTCTTTGAGGTTTCTCATATCCCATGAGGATAAACAGTTTGAGATCTACTTGTTCTCATTTGCAGGAATATTTTAAGAGGAATGTAGAAATGTTTCATGATATGATAAAAAGTCTTCCTTCCTGTGGCCCTGTGACTTCTTGGTTTTTTCTCTCCTTTATTTCCACTGCCTTTGCAATTTTTTGTTTGGACTCTTATCAGAACTTTTTACTGGTTTTGATGCCATTAACATTTGATCTCTACAAACAAAGTTGTTCTTAAATCTAGGTAGGGCTATATTACCAACAACATCAAACCTCTTTATATGAATTTATATGCTGCCACTGTAGAGGTATGTGGTTTGAATCCAGTAGCTGCTCTGTGGGAGAAAGATGGGCAATGTCCTCCCGTGTAATTAACTGCCTCTACAAACCCACTGGAGGGTCAGCTGTGGGTTGGTTCAGATGCAATGGTACACAACAACCCCCTAAAAAAGTACAAACATGCTGTCAAGATATTTGAGAACCCCATGATGAAGCCCTGACCAAAATCCCTAGCCTTGTATTTTATTCCTATCACTTACACTATCAAATCAACAACTGTCTGCTGGTGAGTGGGTTCTGACTCATAATGATCCTCCCTCCATCAGGGATCTGAGGCTGAAAATATTAACGAGAGAAGATGACTGGAGAAGAGATTATGCATCTTCCTCTCACAGAGCCACTAGTAGATTTGAACTGTCAAATATACGTGACATTCTGGTTAGCTGTGGAACATGCTGTGGACTACTTCCAACCCAGCTGTATCTGAGTACCAAATATTGACCACAATCCACTCACTGTTATTATTTTCTGGAATTCTATTAGTTTTAAGGCTTGTCCTGTCTTACCAAAAACTACTAACTCTTTACGTTTCAATACCATGTTACCATCATCTTTGAAATTTTCTCTGAACCCTTCCACAATTCCCTATTTTCTCCTCTGAGATCTTATTTCATTGTGTTCCTACCACTCCATTTCCATTTCCATTTCCAATATCTTGTGTCTACTTCTACTTGCCTGACTTAACAGTGCCAGATCCTTAAATGCAGGCCCCTTGGTTAAAGCATTCTTAGTATCTGAAACAGTATTTGGCATTGAGCTTTGTAGACACACAATACATGAATGTGGAGTTTTGAATCATGTGGGGCTTTTTATTGCTCAAGGCACCTTGTAAAGTATATGCACTTCTGAGAACCAGTTTTTCAAGTGAAATGAGTCATATAAAGGTCAGGATGTATCAAGGTGATATTTTGTAAGTGAGACTAAAGTAGGAAGGATTAAGAAAGCAGTAGCTCAGAGTTGGAGATAAACAAGATTAAGTAGAAAGAGAACTCAGAAGATTAAAATTTCCAATTTCCATATATTAAAAGTAAATCTACCATCTAAAAGCAAAGTGTGCTACCTTATCCTTTCTCCTTGCAGAGCTTTGCTTATTGTTATTGATATTTCAGAACTTGCCTCTGCAGTCCTTAGTGTGTCAACTACAGCTTGAGATGCTTGAGTTGGGAAGTACTGAAGTAGTTGAGAAATATGACCAAGACAGAGTTTTTAAGGTTCTTCTCATTACATTTCATGTACTTATCTTTCTCTGCATGGAAAGACAGCAAACTGCTTAGTTGTGCATCATAATTTACTGTGGGTTCCAAGCTCTCTCACGCTCACTTGCGCTAGTTCTCTGTCTCTCTCTCCTCACCCTCCCTCTCTCTCTCTCTCTTTCTCTCGTTACTGTGCCGGTCCATCTCATCTGCACTGTCCCTTCATCATCCCAAGCATGATGTCCCTCTCTGGAGACTGGTCCCTGCTAGTCACATGCCCAAAGTATGGGAGACAGAGCTTCAAAATCCTTGCTTTCAAGGAAAACTTTGTTTTAGCCTCTCCGGGGTAAACTCAAATAATTGTCCAGGTCTCTGATACATAGCAAGAAATTATGAAGACCATGGTCTTAATCAGGCATACCTTAGTCTCCAGAATGACACTGCTGCTTTTTAGCTCTCTGGAGATGTACCTGGCAACAGCTTTTCCCAGAGCAATTCATCTTTGGATTTACTGGCTGATGGTGCCAAAAGTGTTGACTGTGGGGCTGAGAAAGCTGAAATCTCAATCTCTTTTCCCTCTATCATGGTGCTGCCAATTGGTCCAGTGGTGAGAATCTTTGTCTTTCTAATGTTGAGCTTCAATCCATATTGAAGACTACAGTCCTTGACCTTCTGCAGTAAACACTGCAGATCCTCCTCAGTTTCAGCAAACAAGGTTGTGTCATCCGTAGAATGTAGGCTGTTAATGAGACTTCCTCCAATTCTGACACCACATACTTCCTCATAAAGTCAGCCTCTCAAATGATCTGTTCTGCCTATAAATTGAAAAGGTAGGGAGACAGGACACATCCCTGATGCACTCCTGTCTTGATCTTGAATCATGCACTGTTTACTTGCTCTGTTCTAACAACTGTTTCCTGGTCCAAACATGGCATGAACACAATGAAGTGTTCTGGGATTCCCATTCTTCTCAAGGTTAGCTACAATTTATTGCAATCCACACAAATTCCTTTGCATAGTCAATAAACCACAAATAGATATTCCTCTGGTACTCTTTGCTTTCAGCCAAGGTCAATCTGAAATTAGAGACAGTGTCTCTGGTTCCATTGCCTCTTCCAAATCTGACCTGTATGTTTGGTAGTTCTCTGTTGATTTACTGTTCCAGTCATTTTTGTATAATCTTCAGCAGGACTTTACTTGTGTATTATATCAGTGATATTGTTCATTTCACCCTCTTTTTGGAATGGGAACAACTATGGATCTCTTCCAGTAGCTGGCTAGGTGGGAGCTCTGGTGGCCTAGTGACCTAGTAAGCTGTGTTGCAGTCTCGAAGGCATGTGGTTCAAATGCCACCACCACTATATATATATATATACAAATATACATGTATGTATATGTATGTACATGTGTGTATATATGTATACGTGTATATGTGTATATATAGTGTTTTTACATATAGTTACATATTTTATATATATATAGTTATATATATAGTTATATAGTTGTTGTTGTGTTTTATCAAGTCAGAACCAATTCATAGCTGACCCTCCAATGGGTTTTCAGTTTTAATCACACAGGAGAATATTGCCCATCTTTCTCCTACAGAACAACTGGTGGATTTGAATAGCATGCCTTTGGGTTGACAACCCAACTCCTTATCACTAAGCCACCAAAGTTCCCTATATACCGATACATATCTATGACTAAACTTTATCTATGTTGTTGTTATGTACTGTCGAGGTAGAAGTGACCCAGAGCTGACCTTACAGCAGCTTTTCAGAAGCAGTAAGCTGCACAGGAAGAAACTGCTCATGTTTTCCCCATGGATCAGTTGGTGGAGTCAAACTACAACTATTATAAAGCAGATCTAACATGAGGGTTTGGGAGGAGAATAGGGTGAGAGTGGATAGATAATGGACATTGCACTGGAAGAGATAAAGGAAAGAACTGTTTAAGAGGAATATATGAATAGGTACTATATATGTGACAACAGCTCAGAATAAGAGGTATATTGCAAAGAGGACTTGGGGGAGGGAAGGAGGTATGCGATTGTACAACAACGAATGAAAATCTAACTTTTGTGTATATTCTGTTAAAAGCACACTTAAAATAAAAAAAATATTAGAAAGAAGACTTTGAAGACTTGGGATTGGCAGCACAAATCTTTACAATGAGAACATCAGAGCTCCATGCAATCCCAGAAGCACACCATTCAAATCCACCAGTGGCTCTATGAGTGGAAGAAATATAGTGAATCTATTCTTATGCAATTTACAGTCTCTGAAGACTCATTAGATGGTCAGTATTGAGTAAGTTATGACTTGATGTCAATGAGAGTTTAAATACATAAACTTAGAAGAGTATTACATATTGTCAAAGTTATAATCATGAAGATTATGATGATCATAATGATTAGAACCAGGTAAATCTCCTTATTTTGTTACCAATCCTGAATTAGCTTATCTCTCTCCCTTTCTATAGAATTACCTAAACTCTCCATCATTTCAAGATTGTGGCCATGCCATATACCACAAGAATTTAGTTCTACTCTTACTTAAACAGGAGGAGCCTTATGAATTAAATTTGGTGGCATGGTGAATCAAATTTTAGACAGCTAAAGAAAAAGTCAACAATTCAAACTTACCCTCTGCTCTTTGAAAGAAAGATGGAGCTGTTTGCTTCTGTCCTTACAGAGACCAAAAAATTGTTGGCCTAATGGAGCAGGGGAACACTGCATGACTTAAAATCAGGAAGGGTATGTGTCAGGTTGCATCCTTTCATCATACCTATTCAATCTGTATGGTGAGCAAATAATTCTGTAGCACCAATAGTTATATTGTGATTGTTAGGTGCCTTCAACAACCCTATGAGCAAAAGACTTGAACATTTATGTAACTTTTATTGTTTCTCTAAGTTCAGAGAGTTTCTGCAGGCAACCTATTTCAGAAGTGGATGCACTCCTGCTTTCATGCTTGTTTTAATAGGGGAGCTCCACCAAACACTGTCCACCATAAGTGAACTTTATCACATTTGACACATCAGTATCACAGTGTTTAGCATCACAGCAACCATGAGTTACCTCTGTATAGCAGATGGACAGACCAGTGCTATACTACTTAGAAGAATGGTTGAACAAAAACAGCTAAAACCAGGCCAGAGGGCTGCAGATTAAAATCACCCGCCTTTGTCTTGGGAGCATTACTATATCACTATACATCTATAATAATATATCTATAGTCTATCATTATACATCTACATCACTATAGCTTTAATTATCCACTGGAACAACAGAGCTCTTTCTATGCTTGGTTGGGGAACTGAATTTTTTAAAATTCTTTATATTTAGTTGGAATAATACAGCAATTCTCCTGCAGGATTTATATGTACTGTTAAAATCAATATCAGACTAGATCTAAGAGGTAGAGGTCAGTAATGTTCCAAATGCTTGATGTGCTTTATCATCTAGGACTTCAACTGTTTTGGACTTTAAGTATTCCTCTATCGTTCAGTTCCTTAACTCTTCTGTGGCCTCTGCAGTCTGCAGTTTGCTAGAAGGTCTTACAGAAACTGAAGACAAATCAAGTAAATGACTCATGTAACTGTGAGTGATGCCGGCTGGTGCATCACAGACTGGTGAACAATAGACCAGGATAGTGTACATTGTCAGTTACAGCACAGCTGGATGTTGTGTCCCTGGAGAGTAAGTGTCTTAAAAATCATTGGACTTCCATGAGCTTGTAGAGACTTCTAGCAGGGTAGAATGGGTGTTCTTGTTTAGTGGTAAAGATTTCTGTTACCATGCAATGAAACTTAGTTCAAATCAAACAGCTTCTCTGCAAGAGAAAGATGGGAAATCAAGTCCTATGTGAATTAAAACCCTCTGAAAACCCAACAGAAGTCAGCCATGGGTTGGTACTGACTCAACAGCACATTGCAACAACATCATCAGTGGGGTTGTACTTATATCATACCCTAATCCCATTTCTTTAATACAATAAATATTTTGTCACAAAAAAAAAGATGGCTAGGGAAGCCATTTTGAACAACGAACCCTTGACACCACAAGGTGTGATATAAGGAACTGCAGGGATATATACGTGTTTTGTGTAGGACTGCCAGTGAGTTGAATCCACCAGTCACTCTACAGGAACAAATATAGGTAATCTCCAACCATTAAGATTTATACACAGCAGAAATCTGATAGAGTTGCCAAGTGTTGTAATCAAATGGACAGCAGATTGCAATTACTGACTATAAAACAAGGAAATCTCGATTTGCAGCAAAATGATAGGTGGTAAAGAGAATGAGACGGTTAACAGCTTTAGTTTGCTTGGCTCCACAATCAACACTCTTGGCACCAGCAGCCTGGAAATGAAAAGACATATTGCAATGGGAAAGTCTGCTGTTAGAGACCTCTCCAAAGTACTGAAGAGCAATGATATCAGTCTGGAGACTATAGTATGCCTGATACAGACCATGGTCTTTGCAATCACTTGTTATGAATCAGAGACCTGGAAAATGACTAGGGAGGATAGGATATGAATTGATGCTTTTGAGGTGTATTGCTGGAGAAGAGTACTGTATATACCATGGACTGCTAAGAGAATGAACAGGTTCGTCTGTACTGGAGAGGATTAAATCAGGCTGCTCCTTGGAGGCAAGGATTCTAAGGCTTTGTCTGACATATTTTGGACATGTTGCAAGGAGAGACCAGTCCTTGGAGAGGGATGTCATGCTTGGGAAAATGGAGGGATGGCACAGGAGAGAAAGACCTTTTATGAGATGGATTGATTCAGAGACTGGGGTAATGGAGGTAGATGTGTCAGAAACAGTGAGACTGGCACAGGATAGAGCAGGGTTTACAGCTGTTGTACATAGGGTCACTATGAGTCGCAGGTGACTCGATAGCACATTACAACAACAACAATAGTGGCATTGTGATCAGAAAGAACATAGCCTGACTCAGACTTGCCTTAGTCTTCAAACTGACATCATTACTCCTCAATAATTTGGAGAGGCCCCCAACTGCAGATTTTCCCAATGCAATACATCTTCTGATTTCCTGACTGCTGGTAACAAAGGTGTTAATTGTGTATCCAAGTAAAATGAAGTTGTTGATAATTTCAATCACTTCTCCATCCTCCACGATGCTGTCTATCAGTCTGGTGGTAAAAATCTTTGTTTTCTTGACAATGAGATACAAACCAAATCAATGATCCTTAAGCAAGGAATTGATCAAAAGGATCATTCCTTGACCCTCTGCAACAAGTGCAGAATCAGAAGATGTGTCTGATTTAGGCCATGGTCTTTCTGGTCACTAGCTATACATCTGTGAGCTGGACAATGAACGAGTATGACAGAAGAAGAATCATTGCCTGTGTGTTGTGGTGTTGGAGAAGAGCACCAAACATCCCATGAACTGTCAAAAGCATAAATAAATAAGTCTTCAAAAGGGTGCAGCCAGAGTGCTCTTTGGATCCAAGGATGATGAGGCTTCACCCCACATACTTTGGGAACATTGCTGAGAGTCTATTCCTTGGAGAAGGACATAATGCTTGGAAGGGTAGACAATCGGTGAAGGAGAGGAAGACACTCAACCAAGTGGATTGATACAGTGACTGCTGAAATGGGCTTTAGTGTGTCAGAAACTGTGAGTATGAGACAGGATAGGACAGAATTCAGATCCATTGTTCATAGGATTGTTATGAGTCATACTTAACTCCGAGGCACCTAACAATGTAATAACAACAGTGGCATAGTTAAAGCAAAAGTCAGAACTTCAAGTCCAGCATCTGTTCCTTGAAAAAGATACAGTCTTCCCTTGGCTTTATTGCATTTTATATAGGTAGTCAAGTTACTTGCTATTAAATTTGTTCTTGCTGTGTGCCATCTAGTTGATTTTGACTTACAATAAGGAGCACTCTGCAGCATTGTGTGTTGCATGTTGCATTGTTAACCGAGAGGTCAGTTGCTCCATATAAGTTAGATGAGAAATCATCTCTTTAGGGTTTACAGGCTTGCTAACAAGATGCAGTGTTGCTGTGAATTGGCTACAATTCCAAAGTACTGAGGCAGGGATATTTTGTTGTTGTTGTTAGTTAGTCAGTTTGTTTGTTTGTTTTAACTCTAGGTGACAGAGTAGGGCTACCCTATCAAGTTTTCTAGATCATATAGCAGGTCGCAAGTCATCCTCCCATCCTCCAATAGAGCCTCTGAATAGGTTCAAACTACCAACTTACCAGTTAGTGGCTGAGAAGTAAAGCATTGTACCATCAGAGCTCTTTGCCATTATATTAAAAGGTATAAATTATGTTACCTTTTAAACTTTTTAAAAGAAATCAATATATTCTTTCATGCCACTGTTAAAACTTTGTCCTTTTCTACTAGAACTCAAATGTGGAGAAGAAATTATTCCTAGATTTGTAAGTATCTTGCAAATAGAATTATATAACAAAATGTTTTTATGGTTCTTTTAAACGTAACAGAAATTTAAACTCAAAGAAAATATACAAATTGTGAATCTATATGATGGTTTTTCAGACCAATCAGAAATCTTAAGACCGAAATGGATTCTATGTATAATAATATTAAAAAGACTTTCTAGTTCTCGGGTGCAAGTTGTTTTCTTTGTTCTCCACAAGTGGGACTACACAGTTTAAGAAACTGCTCAGTTAAATAAGTTTTGATGTTCAATTAGAATTCATTTATGGGGTTTTCCCTCTCTTTTTCAAGAGAGTTATAACCATAACTAAGTACTATGAGAGGGTTATTTGCTACTGACCCTTTTACTGGTTGTTGACCTTTTATGATTTGTTGATAATTCAGGAAGAATTTCCATTATAACAGCAATCTAAAGATATTATTAGAACTTTAGGTGGAAATGGGACAGAGACAACAGTTGCAAATAATATAAAATACCCCTATAATTCCAGTCAATATTTGAGTTAAATAAAGGCTAAATGTAGGGAAATTCAACTTTAGCTTAGAGGACTAGTTAAGAAAAAAAACAAACAAAAAGAACAACAACAAAGAAAAATCCACCAAAACAAAAACATCACAGCAATATATTCTTACATTCAAACAAAGGAGCACTGGTGACGTAGTAACATCAGAAGCATACATCTGTTGTTGTTTGTTGTTATGTGCCATTGAGTCGCCTGCGACTCATAGCATACATCTAGGTAGTTCAAATCTACTGGCTTTCCTACGGTAGAAAGATGGGCTTTCTTCTACCTTTATGGCTTACACCTTTGGAATCCTTTCAGAGGGTTACTGTGAGTCAAAACTGACTCAGTTGTAGTGAGTTTGATGTTTTCTTGACCTTCAAACAACCAAATCAAGATTTTGTAAAAATATGCAGTAAAAGTTTGAAGACTCCTAAATCATCATTAGTAATCCTATTGAAAATTATAAGCGTTCACCAAAAAATAAACATGTTTGGATTCTCATACAATTTTATCCAAATCAATTCTGTATTTATGCTGTCCCCTTTGCTTTTAAAAACTACTCTTGACAACCCAAATCAAATGGCACTGTTTAAGTTAATCTTTATCTAAGTCTTCATACATCTCCCCTCAGGCAAAATTATTCCTTCAGTGTTCCTGTGAAATTGAATATGCTCAACTTCTACAAATGTACTATAGCAATTATTTTTATATTTACCCTCTAGACTGAAAAATTCAGTCCGAATATGTTGTTCATTTCTATGCCCTCAGTGCCTAAAATAGTGTTTCTTTGACAGTTCTGTGAATAGTCAGCAGACTATTTTTTTCACACTCTAGGTAATCAGGAAAATCATTCAGAAAAACCAAGTATCTTTCGGTTTTAGCTGACATTTAACAGTGTCTCTTACATAGCTTTGTAAATCATAAAGAGATACCTGAACTGATTATATAAGTTTGATTTATGCTTGAACATTTGTCCCTTAATTCTGTTCAGATTTATTTTCAGTGAAAAGAAATTACTACCAAAAATGTATAGAAATTCTGTAGTCAGCCAAATATATTTCAAACTTTATATAAAATAACTAAATTAATAAATGGATAAAATATCCTTTTAATTCTAAAAAACACAGTATATATAATACAAGTATTTATAAAATATTCACATTATATAATAATGAACAAAGACAAAACAACATATTACATGTTTTAAATCCTACACAATTGATTTAAAAAAATACACATAGAGGAGAAGGAACTTGACATTTGAAATTGATACTTGAAAATATTAAGTTTGAAATCTTCAAATATAAATTGGCATAACTACTAAAAGGCTCTAAGTAATAATACTTTTGTTAAACACTGAATTCGTTCTGATTCACAAAAATCCTATGTTCACCAGAATGTAACAGTGTCTGGTCCTTTGTCAGTATCACAATATTTGCTACATTTGACCCCATTGTTGATTCTTTGATTTCTTGACTGCTACTTTCATGAATGTTGCTAGGGGGTTTCAAGTAAATTTAAATGCATGACAATTACAATATTTTCTCCATTTATTATATTTTCCACTTATTAGCTCAGTTGTGATAACTGTTGTTTCATTTATTTTTAAGTCCATACTGTCCCATAAAGTCTTTTATCCTTATTAGTAAGCTCTTCATGTCCTCTTAGATTTCAGGAAATTAGTCTGTGACTTGACGGCTCATAACAACAACAACAACAAAAATAACAACATCTAATCTCATAGTTTGTTACTGAGTTTTCTGCCATTGTATAAAAAGAATAAGGTGCAAGTGGGAAAAGTCATATATGACCTTGACCAGTTCCACAAAGGGGCACTATTACTGTCAACAACACAAAACCAATTCCCAAGATGTCAGATATGCCTCCCCACCCCCAACTCTTTCTACTCATTCCAACACCAATCTTATGGCTTCATGGGGTCCAAAACTCATTGCAATAGATCACAGACCACACAGAAACATATTTTAGGGAAGTAAAAAGGCCGTAATTCAGGTTAGTAGCAGAATACAATCACTCAATCAGAACAACTTTCAAAATGTGCCCACAGGCACTAGCCTTATGCCTTTAGGCTTTTCGTCCTACAAGTTATGGCTCTTTCCCCCACCCCAGTCCTTCAACAAACTTAGCCAAAATTTCTTAGTTCTGGTTCAACAGCTGAGCAGTCCCAAAGTCTAGTCTGGTCTCTGGTTCTCTGTGGCAGCTGCTATGGCCACTGTTCCAAACAGACCCTGGTCTGCTGGCACAAGAATCCCTAG